>NC_079455.1:20057126-20267126 GCF_903798145.1 Danio aesculapii | reverse complement strand
ACATCTCTAAAGTGCACGCATGCGCATGTTTTCAGGAGGCGTGGCTTTGGACAGCAGGGGAGGGACTGTGTTTCAGAGATTTATGCTAACAGGTTAGCATTGTGGCAGGTATCCTACTGCACCTTTTACTCAAAATTTACTAAAAGTTAATTCTACTCATTTGAAAAAAGTTTTGAACTTGTTGAAGGTAATGAGTTAATTAAAAATCTTATTACTTCAACTTAAATGGAGTAAGTTCACAGTATAGATTCGTTTTTTTAAACTCAAATGGTTTGTAGCGATTGATTTCCTCAATCGGTTTGAGTTGCCTTAACTTATTGGGTTTTACAGTGCTCAGTTGGTTTGAGTTCTCTTCATTTAAAAGGTTTTACTGTGTTTAAATTGCATCGTTTACTCAAATGGATTAAGATCACAGTCCTCATTAGGATTCCTTTTTGAACTTAAATGGTTTGAGTTACCTTAACTTTTTTGGGGTTTTACAGTGTATAAATGTATTTGTTTTAATCATCAACATATCTTCACATTGTCTACAATTCTCATTAATGACCACTGAACGTCAGCATTGAGCAGTCTTAGCTGACAAATCAAAAAGAAGATATTAAATCAGACTTCAAGTTGGTGATGAGGCCATGGTGAGAGGCGAGAGCTGAGAATATCGTCTAATAAGGCCCAGAGATGAAGAGCCTGTTGAAAAATTCTTATTCTCAATCTTTTGTTTTGTTTTGTTTTCTTTGCTTCATTTCTGCCAATATAATTTAAGTGTTCTTTTGATGTCGCACCATGGCATTCGAGTGCAAGCACATGTTTTGTACATCTTTTAATAGTACAGACAATGTAGGTGGTTGTTTTCATCATATTTTCCAGAAAACAAGATGAGAGCTTCTTAATTTTTGCATTTCCATTATCATTTAAGTGGACACTGGCTGTTTGTGTGGACGTATCTGGAGGACGATGGAGAGCGAGAGAAGGGAGAGATGTTAAAGAGGTAAGGGTGAGTCATAAGGAGAGAGGGTCCTAATGAATGGGACCATATGAATGAGAAAGCACAGATGTGTGAAAGAGGGAGGATGAAAAGAAACTCAGCTAACTGATTGGAGGAGTGGGAGGAAAGAAGGATGAATAAGCACCTAAAAGTCCTTGTGCACCTTCCGAGCGCTCCCCATTCCCCATTTTTCCTCCTCCTTTCAATCCGGTCTATTTTTATTCCTCTTCATTTGCTGAAAGAGCATCATTCGCACAAGGACAGGAAGAGAAGACATGAGAGAGACTTTTATTCAGATAAAACTCATAGGATGGAGTGTATTTCTGGACGCTGGGAGGGGGAGGGGGGGTGTCTGGCCCATGGTCATATGTGGGAGGGTCAGCAGTGCAGCACCGGATGTCGGACTCAATGAAAAGGTGCACAACTGGGTAAATGACAAGCAAACAATGGTTTAGGGGCACCAGAGGTGGAGATTACGAAAGGAAGATCTCGCTTTCCCCAGCAACAAGAGGAAAAAATGGAAGCAGATTTTGAGAGGAAAGGCCATATAGGGTATTATCGTGAGCTTGCAGGTATAATGGGAAAGTGTGGGCTGACTATTCACTGTACAGCATGTGTTCAGCGGACATATATGCGTGTAGGAGGCTGATTGTCTCCACTGTGCCTCTGAGTCAAGAGCCTACGTCAGAAAAAAACAGATAGCACCTCATCATCTGCGTCAGTCGGTCCTAGGAAACCATGGTGACACTCTAAAAAGGCAGTGAATGAATGTGTGAGAGAGGAGGAAACAATAGAGGGGGCAGCAATAATAAACGAACAACGATGAACCTCGCTTTGATGCACTTAATTGACACTCATATGCATATTTGGAAAACAGGAGAGCATAGAATTCAAGGATATTCTTTGTGAAGAGAAGAAATGTGGTACATCTAATGCCCTCTTAAAAGTAAAAGGGGAGGGGGTGTTTAAATGTCATAGAAGAACCATTTCAGGTTTCTCAAACAATACCTTAGTGTGCGGAAGATTAATATCCCCTCTTCCTCTGTAAGAACTTCTACACACTTTAAGCAGAGGTAACTACACAACACTCCCAGAGAGTCCTGCAGATTTTAGCTTCAACCCTAAATAAACACACCTGAACAAGCTAATCAAAGTCTTTCTAGGCATACCTGAAGCTTCCAGGCAGGTGTGTCGAGGCAGGTTGGAGCTAAACCCTGCAGCATACCGGCCCTCAAGGAATAGGTTTGGTGAACTCTACTTTAGAGTATGAATGTGTTTCCAATCCAAAAAGACAAAGTGAAACATACTAGCCAGACAAAACTATGCATGTTTCATTCATGCCACTTCAGAAGGGCTTCTGTGCCACTTTTTGATAAGCTTTGTTTATAATGCACATAATAACCTTTATTGTAAACAGTGTAAGGAAATTGTATCTTCTGCATCTCCAAACAACTCATGAAAGACAAAACATCATAAAGCAATATAGTTTATTATGAAGATTTTTCTATGATTTTCATGCACAGGCACAATGAAAAGTACTGTAGGAATCAGTCCTCTACTTGACCGTAGAACTCTACGAAGATACAATTGTTATTCATAAACATATTCTTCCTGCACAATCTTCACTATAAGTGAATACAAAGTGGCAATTGCCGTTATGTTACTTTAAGTACTTTTCCCCAAAGTGACAGTCCAATATGAATAGGATGCATGTTCATGTGACTTCATGATATTCAGATATAAACATAAATAAATCTTTATACACTTTTGATACAGCTCTGACACATTATTCCAGAAAATAGGTTTGTAAAAGATGACAATATGCCATACTTCATTGATTAAGTCACAGACTTATGTTAAAACATGTGATCACTGGTTCCATCTGGAAGAAAAGAGACAGAAAAAACACACAGATTAGATAAGAAAACTTTGACTTATTGGAACTTCAATGGCAAAGAGGTGATCATCTCTCACCTTGGTAGAACATCTGTGGTCCGCCTTGATGAGGGAGTTGATACAACTCATCTTGCTGCCTGTCGGCAGGAGTCATTGGGACAGCTGCCCCAAACACAGGTTCCATGGTGACCAGCTCCTCTAGGAGGGACTGGGCACAAGGCAGAGCAGGGGTAAGGGCAGGAGCTTCACTGGACCTTTGGGAGGACATCATCTCCATGTCCTCGTCGGGTCTCTCGCCATCCTGCAGCCCACCCTCGTTCATGCGATTACAGTGCGTCAACTGGACGCTACAGAGGTGGTTTACACCAATCAGAGTCACCGCCGCCTCCTCCTGGACAGGGGAGCTGCGGCACTGGGAGTAGGATGGCACTGATGAGTAAGGTGAGGGAGGCACTGGAGAGGTGGATGGCAGATTTGGCAGAGGGATGTCATCTACTGCTTTCTCCTCAAACATTAAGACATCAATGTGAGCCAGCGAGGAGTTGGCGTGATGAGGGGGAGCTGATGCGTCTTGTGGGTGGCTGTGACAGAAACCTTCAGCTAAAGTGCTGATGTACTGAGCCAGGAGCGAGATTTCTATTCGCTCTCTTTCAGTTTCGTCATCCCGAGGGAAGAAACTCAAACAGGGCTTCTTGGTGGGTGAGGCCTCAGGGGTTAGAAGGCCTTCTGGGGGAGCGTGAAACGGTAAATGTGGGACGTCTACGTAGAGAGGGCCTCTGATTTCCGGCAGCGCCATGAGAATGCATTCGTCACTGCCTGGGCTGTCTGGTGTAGGAGGCAAAGTTTCGTAAAGACGCTTGCGGCAGGGTTGAGCAGGACCAATGTTGGTGGCTGAGGTTATAGGCTGCCTCATTTTAGCTGCTTTGCTATGATCTGATGATCTAAATGTTTCATCACCAAATATGAAACTCCCCCCACTGAGTCTTGGGGTGTAAGGGGGTGTGCAGATAAACTCCTCCGATCTTTGGCGCTTTGGAGGAGCTTTGAATGGAGGAAGGGGTGGAGGGGCAACTTGGGATTGGGGAACAGTAGAAAGATTGATGTTACTTAGATGTTCGGGGGAAATGGTCATGGCTGATCGCCACATCTGGTGACCACCACCGTGAGGCTGTGAGTGGATCTCTTCGCCCTGAATGGGGTCGAATGTCATGCTGGATGGGGCAGAGGTACCAGGGAGCTCTTCAGAGGAGCTTCGTCCAGAAGTGGTGAAGCTGAAGTCGAAAGACTGGGAGGACAGGCCGCTGCTGCTGGGTGTGAAGACCTGATCTGGGCTGGACAGAGGGTCAGAGCTCTGGCGTGACTCCTGGTACAGGAGAGCCAGTTGGTTCTGCTCTGAGTACAACTGCTGACGCACTGACCAGGCTTCAGACTCACTGAGGGAGGAAAATAATAACATAGTGTCAAGATTATTCAATAAACTAATTAATAATGAATATAATAATTGTTTAAAATCTAAACATGTATTCAGTATTATACTATTATTATTATTATTATTATTATTATTATTATTATTATTATTATTATTATTATTATTATTATTATTATTATTACATTGATATTAACTACAAATGCAAACAGAACTGCTTTTATTTCACATTATATTAAAAGCTTAAACATTGGTATTCTTTATACCTTATGACATAGTTGTGGCTGTTGATGGGATATTCTCCAGTCTCCAGCTGAAGAACAATGTAGAGCCAAACCCAAGAGTGATCTGCTGCCTCCACCTGGACCACCATCTCCACCTGCCTCTCGCCTCCATCATGCACTAAAAAACAAAATCAATGACCAATCAATAACCCACATTCACCACAGCCAGACCTTTGATACATCGTATAAACCTCACACTCCCAACTAACACTGTAAAAATTAAGACAGATAAATAAATAAATACTCACACAGGGCGCAGTGTTGTGCAGAGGCGTGCGAGAGATCGCGAGGATGAATCAGACTGTACCACGAGCGGGAACGCAGAGTCTCGATATCATAGCCAAGATAAACACTTACACTGTCAGAGAGAGAGAGAGAGAGAGAGCAACAGATTATTTCTTCACACTCAAACACACACACTCATCATCAAACAGGCTAATGGGACTTTACTGTACCTGTCCTGTACTGTGTGGATCCTCATGTCCCGGCTGTGCTGAGACTGGAAACAAGACAGCAGGAAAGACTGCTCCGCGGGTGGGGTTGGAAGAGGGTTCCTGGATGATGAAAGCTGAGGCATGCTGGCCTCCAATGGGGAGCAGAAACACACCCACACTGGGTTGGACGTCCAGTAGGGGGATGCATGGTATGGAGGCGGCAGACAGCGAGCCCGAACTAGCGCCTGTTTGTTGCCAGATCCCTGCCTCCTTACAAATTTTGAAGTGCTGAACCGGCAGCGAAAGAGGCGGTCTGGACAAAAACAAATAATAAAAGAATTTTACCATCAAATGCTATTTAATTTCTGGAATTTTATGACTTTAGACATTACTTTGTGGCATAATACAATGATATAATTTTTTGGTCATTTCAAAACAATAGTCAAGTACCCTACATAAGTGAATGTTACTTGCTGACTGCACATTTTAGGAATACAATAATCCCGGGTGGTTCTATTTGAAAATACCTGTTTCAGGTGTGGTGACTGGTACAAGGTTGCCCTTCATGATGAAGTGATCAGCTGGGTCAATAATATCATACACGCTATCACTCTGAGCCACCAGATCCACCTGAATAAACACACATATTTAGTTTCACATGCAATTAATAATTATAATTAATGTTAAATGTGCATTGATGCTCCTCACCATGGAATGACCCAGGTGCTCTGCGACATTGTCTGACAGATACAGGAGTTTTCCTTCACTTGTCAGCACTAGGAGAAATCCTGGGAGTGTGTGCAGGAAATCCGAGAGCTCTGGCAAAGACAAGAGGCTTCCGCTTACATCGTGACCTGCTGCAGCTGATGAGGATAGAAAGAAAAGGAAATATGTTAAAGCCGATTCCATACAGACAGGTCAATATCAGCACCATAGACAGAGCAACTTTCAGAACTCTGGACAGAGATTGCTCACAACGCAGGAAGAAAAACTTATTTTATTTTACAAATATCTGAACATTGTTTTTTTATATACATTTAAAATGGCAAAAATGCATTTATTATTATTTGTTTTAATTTTTTTTTTTTTTTTAAAGAATGATTATTCTGATTTTTTTATTATTATTTGATGTTATTATTATTGTTGTTGTTGCACTACAGGTATAACATACTGTATTTAAGCAAATACAGGGTTCTTTCAACTCAAATTTAGGTCAAAACCAACCTTTGGTTTTAAAGTTGAATTTAATTTAGGATTGAACACATTTTTTTTAAGTGAGGATCACAATTTCAACTCAACATGTTTGGAGTTTATCTTATTAATTTAAAAAAATAAAATAAGTTTTAGAAAGTAGCTTCTTACGTCCTAAATTCTGCTTTAAATAGTCTAAATACCAAAACATTTATCTAAAACACTACTTTACATTAGTACAACCCTCAACACAAAACCACAAGTTGTCAGTTCAACCCTACCTTGAGAGAAAAAGACGGACTTCCTTGTGTAAATGCAGGCTAGTGACATGATGTGAAGGTAGGAAAGACGAGCTTTGTCAGCATCAGAGATGGGCAGAAGTTCCTTCAAGATGCGGATTTCCGCGTTGATTTGATCCCTCCGAGCTTTCGAGGCTCCTTTAGTGGACCGGTACATTTTCTCGGGTCCGAAGAATCGTTGAAATGGACGAATAATCGAGTGAAAACAGCTGCAATGAGAGCTACTCGAACATAACTTCTTTAAAGTTCTGGATAAACTACTCAGCAATTGGAAAGACCATCGTTTCTTTGCCCATTTATCCTGTAGTTTTACTGTTGGTCTGCTTTCTGATGGAAACATTGCCTCCAGATCGTTTATATAGAGAGCGCGCGCCTGAGGAACTGATGGGAGGGGGCGCTCGCAAAAAGATGGACTTGAATCAGATCTCCAAGTATTTCTCGTTTTGCTGCTGTGGTGGTGACGTAGAATAAATACGGGATCCCTTTCAGCGCGCAGAGCCAGATTTGGACAAATCTAAAGGCAGGCAGCGGTCCAAACTCTCCGCCCTGTTGCGCGCTCGGAGCAGGTGCATGACTGACTGAATCTCGCTGCTGGGCTTCAGGGAAACACAGGACGGCTTTGGAAGTAAGAAGTTATATTTAAAAATTTAGAGATATGTTAATTGAAACAGTGGTTGAGCTCCTTAATCAGCGCGATTAGTAGGAGGCAGATAATCACAGTTACATCATGCCACCCATGCAATGAAAATAGAAAACAAACAATAACCACGATTTTAAAAAATAAGTGTTTTTTTTTCCAACGACAGACCCCCTCCTCCGCACTAAATATGGTCCATGGAATTCATTTTACAGTTAAAGCAATTGACGGCTCACGATCACAGCGCCATTCCGAAATAACCTATAGTTTGTTTGATATTGAAAAGTTTGTAAAGTATTATATTAAGTATTTTATGAGGAAAAAATATTCTATATAATAATATAATTGATATATTGCTTTATTCATCATTACATCATTTATTTATTTATTTCTCATAACATGTTTAAGGTTATCAAAATGACATAATTTTGAAATCATTTACATACATAATCAAAGGCAAGTTTAACCAAAAATGTGCAATGGGTTATAGAAATTATTCTTAAAAAAAAGAATATAAGTAAATAAGTCAATAGATAGATGGAGGTAAGAATAAAAGAAGAAAAAAGGAAACATCATACCATCTATAAGTACTAATATAGGTGCCCAATTAGTCACAAAGTCTCTGGAAAGACACATAAAATAAAATATAAATACATCTTGTATAATATAATTTTAGGTGTTCATATGTATTAATGTAGTTGGCTACACATAAATAAGTTCATAATCTCCAGAAAATCATGGTAACATGGTTGACATTTGACCCTTCTGACATGCATACAGTGCTTTTTTCTACTTTTAAGTAAAAATAAGCATTAATATATTTGCATTTATTACAATTGAAATGAAAAACATGTACTGCAAATTACAATTTGCTTTTTTATAACGATTTATTTTTTAAATACACTGTAAACTCTAACAAGTTGAGACTACTCAAATGATTTGAGGGAAGTGATTCCCTCAGCTCGTCTGAGTAATGGAAAATTGAATACTCAAACTCAATTAATTCAGTTGACTAAATGTGGTCTCTTCATTAAATTAAAATAAATGTTTATAACGGATAACTTAAATGTTTGAGCACAGATAATGTAAAATGGCTAATAGACTAAACTTCCAAATTTTTCTTACTTACTTACTCCCAGAGCTGTTTATATTGAAGTTGATATTTAGCCGCACCATGTTGGTGTTTCGTTCCATCTAGTTTTTATAAGGTGCGTCGTTAGTCCAACACTCAACCACAAACCTGGAGGACCAGGATATACACACACACACTATGGACAATTTAGCGAACCAAATTCACCTATAACGCATGTGTTTCGACTGTGGGGGAAACCGAAACCCACGCAAACACTGGAAGAACATGCAAGCTCAACACAGAAATGCCAACTGACCCAGCTGGGGCTCGAACCAGTGACCTTCTTGCTGTGAGGCGAGGCCCCTGCATGTATATCAATTAAGAAAAATGTATATAAGTATATCTACTTATTAATTTAACTTTTCTTTTTCATCAGATGGGTTCAGGTAGTGCCTCTGTCCTGCTGCGCTTCAGCAAAATTCAGCATCACAAACAAAATGGCCGCCTTGTGTCATACAACATATATTGACCAATCAGCGTAGTTGTCAAGACAGAATTTCAAGCACAACCAATCATTTTAAACAGAGACACGGTGAATCGTGTAAAGAAATTAAAACGTTAAGTTCAGAGAACTTAAAATATTAATTAAAAGTTTTTGTTTCCTAATGAGTAAGTTAAACACACCTGTTTAAGTTTTGATGCCAAAACATGGTATTTTAAGTAATGTCAAGTTATATTAATATCTTTTAATATCTTTAATTGGCGAAGGTGAAGAAAGAACCTCGAGAGAACCAGGCTCAGATGGGCACGAGCATTTCTCCACTGGCCAAACGTTTTGTGCAGAGCTGCAGTCCAAGTGCCGGAGGCTGGAAGCTGGACCTCATCAGTCCCTGGAGCGTCACAGGAATCAGTCTCATGCTCTCCACTCCTCCCCATATATAAGCCTTGAAATCCAAGGAAATCAGATTAATATTACTGATTACTAATAGATTATAATATTTTAGTTTTAAAACTCTTAAATGATTTATTTTTTTAGTAAACTTTATTTGAATAAAACATCAAAATAGTTTCTTATTCACTGATTGATTGTGTGTGTGTGTGTGTGTGTGTGTGTGTGTGTGCGTGTGTGTGTGTTGTGAAAGAGAAGTAATCAGTGAATGAACAGTTTGAAGGACACTTGTCTGGTTTAATAGTTTCTTCTTCTTTATCTTCATGTTTATTTTAAAACCAAAAGAATCAAGGTCTCCGCTCTTTCACTTTAAAGAAAATGATCATCTGTTGCCTGGCAACGCTCTGATCAGGACATGACTGAGGACAGCAACAATCAGCTGATGTTGGAACTCAACAAACTTTGTTTATCCAAAGTCATATGTACGAGAGTCTGCTCATGTACTGTACATGTGCCTTCTCATGATTCATACCACTTGAAAACAATATACTGGATCTTCAGAGCTCTCTGTGGCCAAATTGTCCTTGCTATTTTCATCTGCATGTGCTTTGATCATTCAAGCTGTGTCATCATATGACCCTTCTCACTCATTCAAGATGCAATTACACTGATTGTCTTTTGTATTTTGCTTTAATGAAGGCTTATTCATATTATAAACTCGTAAAAATAAAAGTTCTTTAAAGCATGCGAAAACTTTTATCATTCATGAAACTTTTTCAGAGCTTGAACTAATCTTTGGCACATCTATTGAGAAATGTGAGCTGGAATTGATCACCAGTTCAGTGCTGAACTGGTATTAGGATCTGTATCTTAACATACAGTATATGTTTATAATATTTAAGAGAATTTAGATTGAAAGTTAATTCTGCAGAGACTAAACCTTCATCAGAAGAAAGAATCAAAAGGCCAGATTAAACGTTTGCTGAGGAGCATGTTGTGTGGACGGAGAACTGCTCCAAAGTTCAATACATTGCTGCAAGCAAAATGATGGGAAACATCTGCTGTCAAATTGGGAAAAGACTGAACAAAAAAGAGAGCGTAGATGTCATGGTGGTGGTGAAGTGTGATGGTTTAATAAATGTTTTCTGGTAGTTACGAGTATCGATTAATTGTAAAGGAGTTTGACTCACATATCTATCTCCATACGGACAATTTTGTGGGTATGGTCAGTTTAGCTTACTTTAAATGGTGTTGTACTTGCAGCGTGCTCAGATTTGAGTCCAGAAAAACATGACTCACAAAAGATTTTTAAAATAAAGGTAAAACATTGTAGTCGCAGTGAAGTTTGCTCTTATGATTGCGTTTGAAACACTGTTGTATGGGTTTAGGGAAGGGTTTGGTCAGTGATTCATTGTTCTAGGTCAGAGGTGTCAACCTCAGTTCCTGGAGGGCCACAGCCCTGCACAGTTTACTTCCAACCCTGCTTCAATACACTTACCTGGAGGTTTCAAACAAGCCTGAAGGATTCAATTAGTTTATTCATGTGTGTTTAATTAGAGTTAAAGCTAAACTGTGCAGAGCTGCGGCCCTCCAGGAACTGAGTTTGACACCTGTGGTAGGTGATCTAAAGAGCTAAGAATGTGGATCTAAAACATACAACAAATCTTACCCTAGGTAATGCATTTCAGATTTGCTAAAATGTAGACAGCGCCCTCTAGTGGATGTGTCATCTGAAACCTGCAACAAAACGTAGCTGGAGCATTGTATTTTACTTTTCACAAAGAAGCTGGCTGTATTTCCAGTGAGCCTGAGCTGGTTCCTTCCCTGCATCCATCACTCAATCAGAAGCATTTTTCATGCAGGACAATGAGCCCTGTCTCTTCAGAACAAGTAAAGCAGTTCCTCGAAGCTTAAAAGAAATAGAGTTCACATTTACATTTTGATAAATGTTGGTGACAAATTTATGGGCTGGGAAATCTATCACAGTTAGTGAACTGTGCAATAAAATGCTGGGTTGTCATAACCAATATTGTCGACTTATATGGACGAATCCAATGTTGGGTAAATTTCTTAAATTTAAATGATTTTTTAAACCCAAAGGTTGGGTTTATCCATATTTGAAACATACATTGGGTTACAACAAGCTAGCACTTTTAGACTATAAATGAGACTGAAGAGCTCATCAAGATCACAGCACAGCAGTAGAGACTAGTAATGTCTGTAAGAGACTAGTGATGTGCTGAGAGAGACTAATGTCTGTAAAAGACTAGCAGCGTCTGAGAGAATCATTCCAATGCAAGGACTTCTCATTTCTGAATGCTCTAACTTTAGATTTTTACTCTTTTTTTATTGTTTGAAAATTTTGTTTTACTCTTTTTACTCTTTAATCTCCATTTTTGTTGAGGTGACTTGGTTATTTTATACTGAGCACAGTATAGTCACAACTAAAACTCCAAATAACGTTCACATTTTAAATGTCAATTATTTTGGAACAACTTCACTCACTCACTCTCCATCTTATTCCATGCTTTTATCAAGGGCCACCACAGTGAAATGAACCACCAGTTAGTTTTCAAATGGGTTCACAGAGAGGATGCCCTTCTATCCGCAAACCAACACTGAGAGTACAACCCTCATTGCTGGGAAACATCCACAAACTCTCGAATTTTGGCCACTCTAGTTTAATAAATTCACTTATACTGCATGTCTTTGGACTGGGGGAAACCAACGTGAACACAGGGAGAACATGCAAACTCCTCCTGATCCAGCTGGAACTTGAACCATCAACCTTCTTGCTGTGTGTTTTATTCAAGAGTATATAAATGATTCTCAAATTTGTATCTAAGATTTTTTGGTATCTGAAATTTGTATCTAGTTTGCATGATATATAGCGCTGTGCTCTGCATTAACTGGTGTGGTGGCAATTAGAAAATTCCATCACTAAATAAGAGACAACCATGTCCTATTATATTTAAAGGGGCAGTAGGTGATTGTTTTCAGAAACATTTTTTGTTTTCCTGGGTGAAAGTCTCTTTATATTCTAATAATAATGACTAAAGTAAATAATCTAAATGTATTCATATGTATTTTTAAATTCTGGGTAAGGCATAAGAGTAAAAAATGTTCATCCAATTAAATATTGTCGGGCCGACAATTCCCATAAGTCCCTGATAAGTAGCCCAAACTGTCTGTCAACAAATGTAGATTTGAACATCTGCAGCCATTCATGCAGATCTACCGTTTGCGCGTGCACATGCACACAAGAAAGAGAGTGACAGTGGTTAAAAAAAAAATCTGCTGCATCAAAACCTTTAAAATCCTGAATCTATATTGGAGTTACTTTTGCATGGTGGAGGAAAGACGACACCATGGCTGAAGTATTTCTCTTAGACAGGTAATGTTCAGTTTTAAAACTCTTTTAGTCACGCAAAGTGGATGTAGATTGTGTTGTTTTACAAATGGGTTATATGCACAGAAGTGTT
Organism: Danio aesculapii; assembly: GCF_903798145.1. Lineage (NCBI taxonomy): Eukaryota > Metazoa > Chordata > Actinopteri > Cypriniformes > Danionidae > Danio > Danio aesculapii. Next base: position 20,254,534 of record NC_079455.1, on the reverse strand, counting down.
GTTCAGCCACTGAAAAATTTCAGCAAAAGATTGATTTGACTATTTTCAATTTCATAAGAGACCTTTTACAGCATCGATAATGTAGCTTTTTATTTAGTTTAACAACAAAACATCAGTAAATGGTGCTGTTCCGCCTAGCCTGCTTTACTGAGGTGACGTTGGTTTTATAATTACATTGGTTGATTATTGAACAATGACGACCTGTGACGCGCTCTCTATATTGTTTACCACTACTCTAAATATTCACTCTGAAATAGCATGCAAGTATGGCTTAGTAATAAGTCTAATTCCTGCACCCCGCCAGGACAAAGCATGTGAGAGAGTGAGACCAGTGATCCTTGTGTACATGAAATATTGCACATTATGACAAGTTCTGCTTGCTACACAACTGAAATCGTGCTAGATATAATAGTTTTTCGATTTGTAGTATTATAAATTACTGTAAATTTTTCTAACTGGCGAATCACATGATCTAGTGAGTTGTCTGCTGTCATCTTTAATGTGTTCATTTGTAATTTCAGGAGCTTTGGATGGCAGGGGAAGGACTGGGTTTCAAAGAAATTATGCTAACCGGTTAGCATTTTAGCAGATTGCCTACTGCACCTTTTAATAATGATTTCAATCTCTTGCAAGAGGGTCAGATAGTGCAACACAATCTCATGGCAATTCGTAACTTTTTGATTAGTGGTTAATTCGTATGAATTCGTACGATCTAATTCGTACAATTTAGTACGATTTGCTCATCCCCCAATGACGGCTGGGTTTAGGGGTGGGGTTAGGTGCCACGCCTTCTTTTTAAAATCGTACAATTTCGAAAGACTGAACTTGTACGAATTAGCCACTAAACTGACAAAACATAAAATACTTACGTTTTCTCGTGAGATCAGGCTGGACAGTCATACAGGTCGCTGCAGAGTGTGACAAAGAAGGGAGGGCTTTCTCCAGCTTATATCAGTTCTTTAAGGTTACATTACTGGCCTGCTGTACTTTTCCACACAAGACAATAATAATTAACAAAAACATGTCAGCAACATGGTGGCTCAGCGCATAGCACGATCGCCTCACAGCTAGAAGGTCGCTGGTTTGTGTCCCGGCTGGGTCAGTTGGCATTTCTGTGTAGAGTTTGCATGTTCTCCCCGTGTTGGCATGGGTTTCCTCCGGGTGCTCCGGTTTCCCCCACAGTCCAAACACATGCGCTATAAGTGAATTGAATAAACTAAATTGGCCATAGGGAATGTGTGTGAATGAGTGTGTATAGGTGTTTTCCAGTACTAGGTTGCAGCTGGAAGGGCATCCGCTTTGTAAAACATATGCTGGATAAATTGGCGGTTCATTCCGCTGTGGCAACCCTTGATGAATATAGTGACTAAGCTGAATAAAAATTAAATCATGCTAAGGTCCTGAAACCACATAGAAATACAATATATCATAATCATCCACGTTTGTTAAAAATTAACTTTTCCTCCACACTTGGAATTGTCAAATCATTTACATATGGATGTCTTTAATTACATCTATTGCCTTCATTTTGCCTGGTTTAAAAGCTTCTGCCAAATGATTGAATGCAGATATTAAAAGCGAGCCTCGGGGACGATAATATATATATAAATAATAAAAGAAAACATGTCATGACCTCAATGAGAGTGCAAAAACGTTCACATATGCATTCTGCATGTATACAGAAGTTTCAAACCTGGACCAGCAAATGTACAAGAGCTAAAGTTCTCACCCACACACACACACACACATCCCCCTCCTCCCGCTGATGAAGCCTGTTCAATCTGCAACCTTGTAACTGCACTTGCTTTTCTTTTTCCTTAGTCGCGCAGGCTATTTTTAACCCCCAGCAACAGTGCTCAATTATTTCAGTTCTCTATAAGGTTATAAATATACATCTCAAGGACAGACTCGCATGTGTTTGATGGACTTTGGCGACTTGTGCATGTGTTCAGATTAATAGGTCACCTTTGTTTTTCTCTTCAGCATATCTGGTATCCATCCATCCAACCGCTTCCCATGTCACAGAGTAAATAAGCCTGAATCACACATCCTGTTTGTAATACCTTACATCCTTTACGTGCATCTTTTTCATCTCCATCCATTGCAATTATTGCCATTACGGATCAAATAGCTAAATCTCCGAGCCTTTGAACCGTAATGGCCGTAATTGGACGGGCGCAGCTTTTGACGTCGCTCAGAACATATGCTATCAATATTAATTAAAAGTTTTGCTGGATGATGCGCATCGGCCCTTGGGAGAGAGATGGAGATGCCACCGTAACCTCTGAGCTCCCACTGGACACTTTTGTTTATTACGTGGGTGGCATGGCCATCTGCTCAAATCACAAAGATGGGGGCTGGGATTTCTTGGAGAAAATGTGTAATGCTCATAATCTGTTCACATGTCTTTTTAATATGCATTGAACTCTGGTCATTTTTCGAAGAATCGGATGAACAGTTGGATAATTGTCTTACTTTCCATTTTCCAGGAAATTTCTTGATTCAGATGCCCGCCTGTTATTATTGACTTCTGTTGGCATCTCATGGCTCACAAAAAAATTCAGTGTTTTGTTATTCTTATTGTTGTGATGGAAATGTCACTGCAGTAATGAAATGCTTGATGCGCCTCTCTCGCAGATATCCTTGACTTTGTCTCATTTTCTTGACTAATTCTTCTTTTTTGGTTTGAGGGTTTATACTATAAGCTGATACTTGACCATCTCTGTATCTCCGCACCCATGGCAACGGAGCTGCAGTATCTTAGTAACAAAATTTGCGCATTACAAGAGATGCGACTGATGGTTCTTCTCAAGCACATCAATTTGAGCCCAACAGAAAGATATAGTCTTTAACCATAGTCTCATTGATCTGAAATAGAAAATCTATAAAGCCTGCTTGAATATATGTACTTCTAAAGTTTCACCATGATCCAAACTTTGCTAAAAATCTGTTATAAACAGTATCGGATTATTAATTTAGATTTTTTTTAGACAACAGTGATATTTAAAGGTTTTTGGTTAGAAAAGGATTGTTAGATTCCAAAAAATGACCCTAAAACTAAGCCTTAGAATATAATCTTTCCAATGGCTTTTTATTGCGAGATTGAAATTACATTTATTTATTTATTCACCTTTATTTGTATGGCGCTTTTACAATGTAGATTGTGTCAAAGCAGCTTCACATAGAAGGTCACAGTAAATTGGAACAGTGTCAGTTCAGGTTTCAGTGTTTAAGTTCAGTTCAGTTCAGCTCAGTTCAGTGTGGTTTAATAATCACTACTGAGAGTCCTAATACTGAAGAGCAAATCCAACGATGCGCAGCATCTAATATCAGCTTCAGACATAATAAATTAAAATAATTAAAAAAAACATGCAAAAATGGGATTTTTTCTCATGTTCCATGTTCAATGTATACATTTTGCATTTCAGGTGTACTGTATATTTCACATTTGTTACATGCACTTCATGTTTCATTTGTGTTCCACTTGTGTTTCATGAGTGTTTCACATTTGATTCAAACGTGGTATGCATGTCTCATGTGTATGATTTTGACGTGATGCACGTGTCGCATGGTTGTTTTGTAAGTCTATATGCATTTTGAGTAAGTAGACTGCTACACTGTTTCTCGCTGATTTTAAATTGGAGTCCTTTTTTTGTCTTTACACACTGTCTACTTTATTATTTACATCTGTTCAACTACACTCACCGGCCACTTTTTAGGTACACCTTACTAGTACTGGGTTGGACCCCTTTTTTGCATCAAGCAGTTGCTGTAGATTTTTCAGCTGCACGTCTATGATACCAATCTCACGTTCCACCACGTCCCAAAGGTGCTCTATTGGATTGAGATCTGGTGGCTGTGAAGGCCATTTGAGAACAGTGAACTCATTGTCATGTTCAAGAAACCAGTCTGAGATGATTCCCGCTTTTACGACATGGTGCATTATCCTGCTGGAAGTAGCCATCAGAAGATGGGTACACTGTGGTCATAAAGGGATGGACATGGTCAGCAACAATACTCAGGTTGGCTGTGGCGTTGATACGATGCTTAATTGGAATTAATAGGCCCAAAGTGAGCCAAGAAAATATCCCCCACACCATTACACCACCTGTTAATCTGAACTGTTAATACAAGGCAGGATGGATCCATGCTTTCTTGTTGTTCGAGACTCATCAGACCAGGCAACGTTTTTCCAATCTTCCATTGTCCAATTTTGGTGAGCCTGTGCGAATTGTAGCCTCAGTTTCCTGTTTCTAGCTGACAGGAGTGGCACCCGGTGTGGTCTTCTGCTGCTGTAGCCCATCCGCCTCAAGGTTGGACGTGTTGTGCAGTCAGTGATGCTCTTCTACATACCTTCACTCCAACCTCTGGCATCAACAAAACATTTGTGCCCACAAAACTGCCGCTCACTGGATATTTTCTTTTGTTTCAAACCATTCTCTGTAAACCCTAGGGATGGTTGTGCGTGAAAATCCCAGCAGAACAGCACTTACTGAAATACTCAGACCAGCCCGTCTGGCACCAACAACCATGCCACGTTCAAAGTGACTTGGATGTCTCCCTTTTCTGACCCATTAACCTCAGGTGTTGGAGTCTCTTCTGATGTTATAAGTTGATTCAGGTGTGTTTGATTAGGGAGAGGTTGAAAATGTGTACTGTTGGTGTGCCTTCAGGAACAGGGTTGGGAAACACTGGTCTTGACCATGTCTACATTTCTATATGCACTGAGCTGCTGTCATGTGATTGGCTGATTAAAAATGTGTGTTAATGAGCAGTTGGACCGGTGTACCTAATAAAGTGGCCGGTGAGTGTATTTGTTAATGCAAATATCTAATCAGCCAATCACACAGCAGTAACTCAATGCACCTGCCATTTAGATGTGGTCAATAAGTTCAAAATGACCATTAGTATAGGGAAGAAAGATGATTTAAGTGACTTTCAATGTGATATGTATGTTGGAGCCAGACATATCAAATAATTTAAAAGGTAATTTTTCATCTTGAAGTTGTAGAGCTGATTTGTGTGGGATGGAAAAAATAGGGGAAAAGGCAACATTTAAAATTACACAACAATGAGTGTACATCTATTGTTTCAATCATTCATAGCTATCAGGGAATAATATGCTTTAATGGGCTGATTGTGACGCGTGTTTGAGGGGGTGGACAGGAAAATTACTCCGCTTATAACTCAGTGTAATATTACCATTCTAAGCCACAAAAATAGCACCAAAGGCCACATTTTTCTCTCTGCAGAGGAAAATAACTACCCTTGTTTATATTTAGAGACAAAATACAGTTATTTATTTACAGACATTCAAGCGTTTCATTTTGATTTCAAATTTAATTGTTAACATAACATTAACGAGATTTCCACCTCACAGCAGCAAAACAGAGAGTATATTAATATCATCTGGCTCATATTATGCAAAGACTAAAGTATACTTTGGTATAGTGGATGTGAAAGTACTTTTAAAAGATATTTGTTTCCACCTATGGAATGCCAAAAGGTTCAAAATGCACAACATACACTCAAAAAAGGATTTTTGCTGCTTGTTCAAACACTGCTTGTTTGGAGGGCTTGTTTTATGTTTAATCCACTTGAATTTGTAAAAACAATTAATTGAAACCCCAGGCTTCCACACAGTTCCTTCATGTTGTCCCAACACAAATCAATTGACTTAACAAATTGAAGTGGATTGAACATAAAACAATCTCAAATCTCAGGAATTGTGTTGTTTCAGTTCATTTTAAATAACTAGTTTGAACAAGCAGCAGAAATCTTTTTTGTGTATAAATGAATTGTAATTATTTGATGGCATTCAAGGGTGCTTTTACATCTGGGTCATTTAAATAGTTTTTTGCAACTTAGGGTGTTTTCTCTCATAATTTGTTTGCTTTAGGCTTATGTGAACACAGCATTTTTTCTCTGTTACAGATTACAATTAACCTAATGTAATTAGTAGTGTAATTATTTAAATTACTTTATTAATGTAAATGAGTATATTTAGATTACTTTTCCTACAAATGCTTTTACCTGTTAATCATTTTCAGACATCAGTCTCACAATATTTTTTCGGAAAGTCTTACTCACTCTATCGTTGAGTTTTCCTTTTATTATTTGAGCAAATAAAAAACTTTGTTTTGTACTCCTCCATTTACTGTACTCTAGTATACCCAACTATAATGACTTGCGCTGCTGAGAAACCCGAAATGTAAAAAGAGTACATTAAGATAATAATTTAATTTTAAAGCACACCTTTTTACATTGAGATCATTTTAATGCAGATTTTAAAAAATGTACAGCATTTGAGTCAGTTTTAGTTTGGTCAAATTTTGCATTTTGAATGTGAACATGATTTATCAAATACACAATTATGACCCTTTGGGGGTTTAGTTGCACAGTCTGTTACAGCTTTTGGAATCAGGTTGGCATTTAAGACAGCTTTAGTTTTATCAGATACAGGGGATTGGATGCAAATGTGATCCACTGAATGCACCATTTTGACCTTTTTGGCATTCCATACACACATACACAGTGTACAGTATATGTAACTCCCACATCCACCTTGAGTTTGTCCACGAGGTGTCAACACTGGAAAAGTTGGAAAAGCAATCTAGAGAGAAAGAAAAAGAACTATAGCAATATCAAACTACTGAAGAAGGCAAAAAATAATAGACGACAAGAACTATAACAAACTAATGAAGAAGGCAAAAAATAATAGATAACAAGAACTATAACAATAACAAACTACTGAAGGAGGCAAAAAATGATAGACTACAAGAACTATAACAATATCAAACTACTAAAGAAGGCAAAAAAAAATAGACGATAAGAACTATAACAATAACCAACTACTGAAGAAGGCAAAAAATAATAGACAATAAGAACTATAACAATAACCAACTACTGAAGAAGGCAAAAAAAAATAGACAATAAGAACTATAACAATAACCAACTACTGAAGAAGGCAAAAAATAATAGACGACAAGAACTATAACAATAACCAACTACTGAAGAAGGCAAAAAATAATGGACGATAAGAACTATAACAATAACCAACTACTGAAGAAGGCAACAAATAATAGACGACAAGAACTAAAATAAAAAACTACTGAAGGCAAAAAATAATAGACGACAAGAACTATAACAATAACAAACTACTGAAGGAGGTAAAAAATGATAGACTACAAGAACTATAACAATAACCAACTACTGAAGAAGGCAAAAAATAATAGACGACAAGAACAATAACAAACTACTGAAGAAGGTAAAAAATAATAGACGACAAGAACAATAACAAACTACTGAAGAAGGCAAAAATTTGATTACAAGAACTATAATAAAAAACTACTGAAGGCAAAAAATAATAGACGACAAGAACTATAACAATAACAAACTACTGAAGGAGGCAAAAAATAATAGACGACAAGAACTATAACAATAACAAACTACTGAAGAAGGCAAAAAATAATAGACGACAAGAACTATAACAATAACAAACTACTGAAGGAGGCAAAAAAAAGATAGACTACAGGAACTATAACATAACAAACTACGAAAGAAGACAAAAAATAATAGACGACAAGAACTATAACATAAACTACTGAAGGAGGCAATAAAAGATAGACTACAGGAACTATAACAATAACAAACTACTGAAGAAGGCAAAAAACAAAAGACTATAAGGGCAATGAATGATGAAAGCTGATCAACTTAATCACTAAGATATTTTTATCTCTACAAACTGTGCGAGAAAAAGCACCGACTCTAGGAAGGAATTAATCTATCTAGTGCACATAAACCAAGTGCATGCCATAAAATAGAGTATAAACTGAAAGGCTGCGAAGTATACTCTTTAAGGTTATGTATGCAATGTAAAAAGATATTACAGCATCAGCATCTCATCTGACCGTCAGTGTGTTCAGAGACTTCTATCACACCTACATCCATCTGCTGCACTGCCCACCAGCCCTCTGTGCCAACACTGACCATCACTGAGCTCATCGTTTCACTTCACACTTCTCGGCTCATAATACACTACATGCCGATATTATTAACATGCAGATCCTTTCACACACAAATCAGACGCTGAGTCAAACCGAACTTCCTACTCACTTCACCATTGTTACAAAACAAGTGCGAAGTGACCAGTCCATTGATGAGATTGTCATAATCAACCGCCTGCTAAAATACTACTGTTTTTAGTGCGCTCTAATTAGCATTTAAAGATATCCGTTTTTTTATATTTGTTATGTTTCTGAATATATAATAAGGCAAGACATTGCAGGCAGAAATACTGACCCTGTGGTAGTTATTTAACACTTAGCAAGGTGTCTACTAGTAATAAACAATGTTGGGGGTAATGCATCACAAGTTAGACGAGTTATGTAATAATATTACTTTTCTAAGTAACAATTAAAGTAACGCATTACTTTTCAAAATTAAGTGATAACATCCGAATTACTTTTTTAAAAATGTAATGCAAGTTACTTTATAGTTTAGTTAATTCGCTTTTAAAAAATTTACTGCCTTAATGATCATGGTCACGTTGAATCCCACACGCAAGAGAACGCAGGAATACAGAAAGGAAGATGGCAGAGCCTTACATTTCTGCAATGGAAATATTCTCATTATTTTGAACACATGGAGGACAAAGAAAAGAGGATTATCTGAATGTACAGTGATTTTACTTCTCTAATAAGACAAAAAAGTAGCAAATGCATTGCTTTAAACTTTCATTAATCTGTATATAAGGCATGTATAGCTTGGGGACGTTCTCTGAAGATAACATTATCCTTAATACATTTTTAATGTGTTTTTTTTAAAGGTAAATGAAGGTTATACAGTGTGTTGTTAATTGCAGAGCTCGTCTATTTAAAAAAAAACAAAAAAACAAACAAACAAACAAACAATCAAACTGAGTTCTGAAGGAGATCAAGCCTGAGCAAATTAATCAAAAGTAATGCAAAGGTAATTCAAAAGTAACATAACACATTACTTTCCATAAAAAGTAACAAAGTAATGCAACTAGTTACTTTTTTGAGGAGTGACTCAATATTGTATTGCATTACATAAGTAACTTTCCCCAACACTGGTAATAAAAGAATGAAATAATAGTTTATTTAGAAACTTACACTGATAGGACTCCGCTTTGGATGCCATCTTGTGGTCAGATGCGGAAACTCATTCAGTGAGCATTTTGTAGCCGTTGGGTTGTACACTCGTTACTGCAGTGCATTGTGGGATTGACAGAGTGCACTTCAGGACATCCACTATAGTTTCAGACACCACTTGGAATGGCTGCTTCTTCAAATAGATTATTATTTAAGAATATGAGAGTCAATTTTGGATACTTTTCTGACGCGCACATCTCAATTCAGAGATTTTTGGCTTGTCATAAATAGTTTTTTCACTCTAATGTAAATAAAACACACAAAATGCACTTTTAATAATTCTTTTGTCGCAGTATATACAGTGCTCAGCATAACTGAGTACTCCCCATTATGAAAATGAATATTTTTATCCATTTCTCAGTGAATATAGGCAATGTATTTTAGTGCATTTAAACAAAACAGATTTATTAAACAGATATATTTATTAAAATAATATTTTAGTCACCAAACTTATTCAGAAAATGAAAGATAATACAATTAAATTGAAGCAAAATATAGTTTTTTCACTTTTTTAAATTTGTATGTAATACTTTTTTATTGTATATAAATTTGGGTGTACTAGTTTTTGGACCGTTATCGTAAGCTCCAGATTTGGCCTCAGTACTGACTAATGCATATGCACAAATATAACATTGTATAGCTTCCTATTAAAAATATGAATTGAAAAGATAGATTTGTGAGGGGTGTACTTATATATGCTGAGCACTGTAAGCATGTGTCGATAGATTTCAGGTATAGTGCATAATGTTTCATAATAATTTTTTTCATACACAAAACTTCACAGTTCTGTTCATATCTGTATTTAATGTACAAAAAAATATACAAAAATATATTTTCGCATGCAAATGTTATTTATGCAAATTAGATATTTAAATTTCCAATTAAATACATCTAATTTCCATATTCAAACATAACATTTGAGAAAACTTGCAGTGCAAAAACACGGTGCAATTCTTAATGTAATCAGAAAAATAAGCTTGTTTTTTTTACTCTCTTCACCTGCAGTCTCTCACCTATAGAAATATTTGACATGAAACAGTAAATTTACACTAAATCTGATCCAAATCCACCGAACAACTAATTTCTTACAATGGAATACAAGATTTTCACAATAAAAAGGTTGATTACAGTAGCCCTGAAGAGCCTATAAGTGTGATGTTATTCTGAGCAACACGTTTGTGAACTTTGGCTTTTAGCCGTGACTGTAATAACTGTTATTTCAGCTCATTGTACATAGGTAAACTCAGTGTGTGTGTGTGTGTTTGTGTATTAGTGCTACACTGTCACCATGTGGAGACACCTGAGAAATACATTTCGTCTACTAACCTGTACATTTGCACAAAAATATCTGCATGCACACAAAAGGAAATATATATTCATTCAGCTGGGACTGACGGACTTACAGATGAAAAAAAGGCTAAAAGAAAAGATAAAGGAGGAAGAAAATCACAAATAGAGAGATATAAAGAGAGTTTTTTCGCTTTCTTGTATTTAATCAAACATTTTTACTTCAACAGATGTGAAAAAAAATCGATATACTAAAACATTTAAAAATATTTTTCAAAAATAATTCAACACAAAAATCTGATATAAAAAAAACATGAAAGAAAATGCAGCAATTTACCTAAGAATTGTCTCACAAATTATTTACAGAATTCATTTAATCCTCTCATATTCTCCTCGTTTAAGTTCTGGATTTGTTTTTAGTTTGTTTTAGAAAATTACAGACACATTTTAAGGCTTAACTGTATGTATATCACATGCAGATTAGATAACTATAAGAATGCATTGAGATATTAATAAGAAACAATGCCTCAGTTAAAAAAAAATTGCTGTGTGTTTGTGTTTCTCATGTACGGGATGTGTAAAAATGAGTCTACGATGACAAACTGAGAAGAATAAATGAATGTTCAGATGCGTTCACACTTCCCAGAATAAAGCACAGTCACAGGCTGAAGTCACATTATTAGCTTGTGAATTCGAGGAAAGTGTTGCTAATTTTCAACTCATGAAAGCAGAAATAGACTGACTAGAGAAAACCTTGTGTTGCTCCTTCTGTTTCTCAGTGTGTTCAGAAGGCATGAGGGCCGATGTAAACGGCGAGGCGTAGGACTGAGCTGGTCTGGTAGTTCATCAGTGGATTGACCGACTGCATCTCCAGGTCCAGGACGTATTCTTTCGGCCCCGACACGGCCCGCGCCAAAACCAGCATCGCACTAATGTTGTTGATTTGCTGAAAAGACAACGCGACAAAACATCAGTGTGTGTAAAAGCGTAAAACAAAGACAAACAATGTTAAAAAGAAGAAATATAAAAATGTTTCTATATTTTAAGTCACAAATAAGTGTAAATATGACGATAGTAATTTAATTTTAAAAAGTAATATATATTAAAGGAAATATTTTTCAAAAAGTAAATAAAAATATATGAATTATATACATTTTTACAAAAGCTTTCTATTGCAAATACTAATGTTCTTCTTATGAGCTTTCTATGCATCATTCTATTAGAATGGACACAAAATGAGAGACTTTCAGTCAGCATCAGCTTGCATCAACTATATTTTACTGTAATTTATGTAGTACTTCAGTTTTATTTTAAATTTAGTATATATTGCTTTTCTTAATAATAAAAATTTGTTTTTTATCTTTTGTCATTTTGATTTACATATATTTTTACTATTAAAGCTTAAATATTTTTGTTAATTTTTCATTTAGTTTTCAAGTTAGTAACTTTAATGCTTAAATTAATGTGAAATATTAAATATTAATAACGTTTTATTTCAACTATTTAAGTTTAACAAAGAATATGGCAAAATTCCAAATTCAGAATGTATTATTTATGCATTTTTGATTAAATAAATAGTACCATAGAACTGTCTTAAAAATAATACATTTACAAAATAAAATGTATAGAATTAGAATTTATGAATTATTCGAAATTATAAATTGAATTTATATATTTACGAATTGTGCTTAATTTATGATTTGGATTTTGGATTTATGAATCGTGTTTTGAATTTACGAACTGGATTTGTGTATTTATGAATCATGTTTAGAGCCTACAAATTGGATTTGTGTATTTTATATCGTGCTTGGAACCTACGAATTGGATTTTTGTATTTATGAATTGTGATTTGAACTTATGAATTGGATTTGTGTATTTATGAATCATGTTTAGAACTTATGAATTCGATTTATGTATTTATGAATTGTGTTTAGAACCTACGAATTGGATTTGTGCATTTACAAATTGTATTATGACTTCAAGAATTGGATTTGTGTATTTATGAATCATGTTTGGAACCTACAAATTGGTTGTGTATTTACGAATTGCGTTTAGAACCTATGAATTGGATTTGTGTATTTACAAAATGTATTTTGACTTTACAAATTGGATTTGTGTATTTATGAATCATGTTTAGAACCTACAAATTGGAGTTGTGTATTTATGAATCGTGATAAGAACCTACGAATTGGATTTGTGTATTTATGAATTGTGTTTTGATTTTACCAATTGGATTTGTGTATTTATGAATTGTGTTTAGAACCTACAAATTGGATTTGTATATTTATTAATTGTGCTTTGAATTTACAAAGTGGGTTTGCGTATTTATGAATCGTGTGTAGAACCTATGAATTGGATTTGTGTATTTATGAATCGTGTTTTGAATTTATGAATTGGATTTGTGTATTTACAAATTGTGTTTTGAAATTCTGAATTGGATTTATTTATTCATGAATTGTCTTTAGAACCTACGAATTGGATTTTGTAAATGTGAATCTTGTTATGGATGTATACATTTTATTTCGTAAATGTATTCTTTTTGAGACTGATCTGGCTCCATACATGGTGAGCAAGAGAGATTTCTCAAACATCTCTCTTTTCGTTGTGTAGAATTAAAAAAAAATAAAGAATAAAAAATTTATTATAATAATAATAATATCACAGCTTATATAACATAAATTAATGCCTGTTGATGTGTCTCTCACTGACCCTTATGTAGAATTCCTCATTTTGATCTCCGGATCGGATGCGGAAGGAGTTGTAGGCTCCAGGATAGACGCTGGTGGCCTGAATCTGGAAGATGTCGGAGGGAACGGAGCGTTCAGATGTGATGCTCATGTATCGATGCACAATGGAGAAAGGCAGATCACGACACTCTGGCTTCACCACCGGACAAATACAACGACTACACACAAAAACAAACACACAAATGAGTGTTAAAACAGGAAAGTGTTGATACCAGAAATACGACAAACTAAAATCTTTTTAATTCTTTGTTTGAGGGCAAAAAGAAGTTGTGACGGTATACTGTTTTCAAATGTTCTGACACCACCACGCTGCAGTATGTGTGGTTGTAAATGTGTCATGCTGCTCACACAAACCCATATACACACAAAGAAAGAAACATTTAAACATCTTCCCAAGTCTTCTGCACAGCCTTGTTTTCTATTTGCAGTGCACAGACACCAAATAGAACAGTACTTAGAAATTGTACAGACGTGGTGCGACACGGTGGTGCTTCTCGTCCGGTATGTGTCCCTCTCAGAGTTTTTAAAATATCTCGAATGATGCAAGAGTGGATATCTATGTATCAGATCTTCTTCTCTATAGTCTTGTTTATTCATGCTTATAACCGGGTGTTGTTGTGTTGGATGTTGTTCTCCTGTCTGACCTCTATAGATATGAGCTATGAATCAATAGAACATCAAAGGCGGCGGAGTTTCAGGACACACCCACTGATGGCAAAATCATCATGGACTAATGGTAGCTCAAAGGAGTTTAGGAGCCAAAAAGAAATGCATTTCACCAAAGACTTTGCTTTGATGAGCTGTTTTGAACTCCCAAATCTAATTAAATCAAACAGATTTCGTTAGAAATAAAGTCATTTCAGTTCATTCTTCGATTTCGTTTAAAAAATACCAGGGCACTATTATGCTTTTTCAGAAATGTATTATGTAAAAACTATTTCTACAAATTATTGTTTCAAATTTACATCTACATGTTGTCCTTAAAGTTAGGGAACAAAATATTTCAATAAAAGTTTTATAAATTATATATATATATATATATATATATATATATATATATATATATATATATATATATATATATATATATATATATATATATATATATATATATATATATATATATATATATGAATAAATGTTAATTATCTGGTTTCTTCAGCTATCGCTCAGAAGCAAAATCTTCCTTTAAACTTGAAATAAATCGAGATTTATCAAGATAATGACTGATAAAACTATCCTTTGCAGTGAAACTGACAGCATTGTTACTGTTTGTTTAATATGATAATGAATCTTTAGTTTTCACCACATACACAGTAAGTTAGGAGTCTCAAACTCAAATTGGCGGGGGGCCATTTCAGTGACTGACAATTCATAGGAGGGCCGTTTTAATGTTCAAGTACAAGAAAAACAGTGGAAACCTGACATAATCTATGCATCTTAGGACAACACATATGACGTTTATATTTCAAGCATTACCTGTCATCAGTGGTAATGTAAATCAGCACGTTTATCGTGTCACACATCAGCTACTGAAATATATCTGTGATTGTTGTGTGTATGGCCGAGCGTTAGACACACACTCAGTCATTCTTCACACAAAGTATATGCAGTCAAAACTCTAGCTTTTTGTTTCTTGTACATATTGAAATTGTAGTTTAAATTGCTATGAAAATAGTACAAATAATGGGCATAATAATTATTATTCTGTCCCAGCAAACTGTATTCTGTCAATCGCATAAGAACAGCAGAAAGCAGTTTGTGTAACTTAAGTGACTTTACTGGCAATTATTCTTCTCAATATATTTCTTTTTTTTTTTTGTAAAACTACAACCAAGAGGGAAAAATTATGTACATATTCACATTTACTTTAACAAGTTCACTTCAACTATCAGTCAATTATACTAATGTACATAGTTTTTAAGCAAATCTTAATAAGCATACGAGGAAAATCTATTAAATGAGACCATTTGAAACGAATATTAGCAAAATTTTCATATTTGGTACACCACCAGCATAATGTGTAACCCATGAAGAAATGTTTGTACAACAAAATACAGGCGGTATAAAATTGATAATAATCAAACAACCTCAGTATGAGACCCCTGCTGTAAGCAGTATATATATATATATATATATATATTATATATATATATATATATATATATATATATATATATATATATATATATATATATATATATATATATATATATATATATATATAAATAAATATATATGCTGCAGTATACTGTATATAATATCAAAATTAATATGTTGTTGACCTTGGATGGATGTAAACCTATTCAAAACCAGGAAGGAAGTAATAAAAGCATCTCACTTCTCTGAGACCTGGATGTAAGGCTCCTGGCAGCGGTTGGTGCTCACACACTGATGTCCTCCATGGATGTTCACACAGACCTGTCCTTCTCCACACTGATGAGTGCCCGTCTCACACTCATTCACATCTACAAACAGTAATAACAACAATTTGAAATGTAAGATTCATTTAGAGTTATAAACACTGTTGGGATACAGAAATGACTTTCACCCTGGCAGAGTCGAGATCCAAGTAGCTCGTAGCCTTCTGGACAAACACAGGAGAATTTTCCAGGCTCATTCACACACTGATACTGGCACAATATACTGGAGTAGCTGCACTCGTCAATATCTGCCAGGACAGACATAGGAAACTCATTGAATCATCGGTCCATCATCATTTGGTAACAATTTGGTTGAAACAATTTGTGCACAAACCATTGCATGAGTAGCCATCAGGTCCCAGGTCATAACCTTGATCACAGCGGCATAGGAATGTCCCGTAACTGTTGTAGCACCTTTGCTGACAAGGTGCTCCCATTTCACACTCATTTACATCTGATGACAAACAATAGAGATATTAGATAGTTTTGTGTTAAAAAACTAATTGTGTTCATGTGAAGTTTCTCTTATCTGGAGGGCAGAAAAAAGTTTCCTAGTTTGAATACCATTGATTTTTACTAGGTTTGACTGCTTTATTTAGCAAAACTGTGCTACTAAAAGACCAGATTCAGTATACTCCACATTAATAATGTAAACTTTATACAGGCAAACTTATTATTCCGGAATTTGAACTCAACATGCTAAACTTTATGTTTGCTATATGCTTATGGTTTAATGTGTTCATATTGTGGGCTACTCTACTTGTCTTTATATATGCATCATTGATAAGGTGTCTAAATAAAACCACCGTCTCTAAAAGCAGAGGGATATAATTTACATAGCATATGGCCCGACTATATCTTCAATATTCAGTTTTAAATGGACATAGTAGATCTTTTTTTTAAAAAAGGAATATCAAAAAGAAAAGAAAACGAAGAATTTGTAATTAAAAGATTCTGATTGTGTTAATGATCATGCAATCCATAAAAAGTAACTGTAACTCATTCAAAAGTGTATACATTTTATCAAAAGTAATATATTTTAGATTATGTAATTGAGATTAATTGTAATCAGATTACTAATTAACTGTAACCCAGCACACTGAGCACTAGTTTTACTCACAAAAAAAGTGTAATAAGTTGTTCTGGAAAAGCTTGCTAACAGAAAACAAAAGAAAAATCCTTCTGTGAACATTCTGTATAGGTTATCTTTTTGGCGGAAATAAACAGGTTGGGTTTGTTTTATGGTTACAAAACCTAAAAATAACCATTAAAATGGTCGCAGAACAGACAAAAAGCAACACATTAAAAAAAAACAATACTTATCCTGTATTTATTAACAATCATATCTTCAACCGCTTAGGTTCGTGAGCTGGAATTGTGCATAACTTTGTGCTATTTACATTTGGTATGAGTACAGATATGAGTTAAAGATATCACACACAGAGACACACTTCAGTATCACAACATCACTCTTAGGTTCTTGATGGATTTGCTCTTCAGTGTTTGGGCACTCAGCAGTGAAAATTAACCACACTGAAATGAACTAAACAGAATTTCAACTCTGAAAACTGGACACAGTTTCAATTTACTAGAACTCCTATGTTAAGCTGCTTTGACATAATCTACATTGTAAAAACAGCTCTAGAAATAAAGATGAATTGGATTGAATCTCCAGATACAAACTCTATCATGTTTCAAAGTACTAATATGGAAAAAAGAGAAAAGTTCTGTGAAGAGATGATCCCAAGGTTTCCACAATCCCGGACCAGGCCATAGCAGCTGCTGTGGTGGTCATGGAGGTGTAGAGAGCACGTGTCTGATTTCTGTGAGACTCCAGGGACAGACGAGTGTTCACTGAGGTCCAGCGTTCTCCAGTGCCTAGACTGCAGCTCTGCACAAGATGTTTGGCCAGAGGACAAATGGTTGTGCCCAACTGAGCCTGGTTACTCAAGAATTTTTAATTCTTCACTTTCGCCAATTGGTGAAGTTTTTTCCTCGCGGCTGTTGCCTCTGGCTTGCCTGGTTCAGAACTTGTAGAGCTATGCATCGATGGATTTGCTCTTCAGTGTTTGGACTCTCAGCAGTGAATATTAAAAAACACACTACTCTGACCTGAGCTAATCTAAACTGAACTGAACCTAAACTCTGAAAACTGAACTGACACGGTTTCAATTCACTATAATCTTTTATGTGAAGCTGCTTTGACACAATCTACATTGTAAAGCGCTATACAAATAAAGATGAACTGAATTAAGTTGAATTCTATCAAGACCCCCCCCCCCTCCCCCAAAAAAAATCATATTATTAAACAAGATTAAACTGTTAAACATGTAGTTGTTTGTCAAGTGAATGTATTTGGAATATGCATCTCTGGTTTGAGGACTCACCAACACAAGATCGGTTGTTTCCGGCCAGCTGGAAGCCTGGTTCACACTCACAAGAGAAAGATCCTGGCACGTTCACACAGCGATGCTGACAGTACCTGTACCTGCATTCATCGATATCTAACAGACGAAAGGACACACTTTCTTTACACTGTAGAATAACTGGAGATCAATTAAGGAGACACACTGCAGGCTAATACACAGACTAAATCAGTCTGCACCTCGAAACTTTGTGTTTTTTTAGTCTAATGTAACAAAGAAAAATTATCCTTGCACTGAGCCATAAATCTCCACTTTAGTAGCACTTATATCCACCAAACTGCAGGTTTATATGATATGTGTATACTTAAGAAGAATATGGTCATGCATAATACTTCAGTTCTTTACCTGGCTGTCCACAATATTTTCTAAATTATAGAGCGAAAAAAGAGATTCCCTTATTATTCCCTTATATTGGAGCATATTTTAATTATGGACCGTTTGCACATTCAAACATAAAATTTGAAAATAACTGCAAACAGTCAAACTGCTTTAAATTGTAAACACATTCACATTCTCAAAACATAAAGACAAAAGGTCAGTTCTCTCACCCACACACTCTATGCCAATCTTGCTGTAGCCGTCAGGACACTGACAGGTGAAGGTGCCCACTGTGTTGATACATTCCTGGCTGGGCTGGCAGTCATGCATGTTCAGCTGACACTCATCAATATCTGTTCAACACAAAAACGCACACACAAAATATTTTTGAATGCGTTAGGACACTAGTACACCTACTGCTACTAGGCATGGGACCATTTTCAAGGTATACCGCGGTTTGGAAAAGTCAAGATTTTGAAACCAGCAAAGTTTTCTGTAATACCATTCCCAAGGTATGTGTAAGATTTTTTTATTTACTTTTTTTTGGACAACAGTATCTCCAGCAGAAAAGATATCAAAAGATGCTGTTTTCAAATGTAAAAAATAAAATCAGTGTTTTTGAAACTAATGAAGAGAGCAGAAGCCAATGATTAATTTTAATTATTTAGCCTGACATGTTTACTGTTCCAAAACATTTGAAATCTTTCAAAAAATAAAATATATTGTTTTCAAAGGGGAAAAACTCCAGTTTTTTACCCAGACATTTAAAAAATATCTATTTTAGAAGAGTAATCAAAATACTGTGATATCGTGAAACTGATATATTTATTCAAGGTTATCATACCGTCAGAATCTTATACCGGCCCATGCTTAACTGCTACTGCATGTTCTTTTATAAGAAGCCATAACATAGAAAAGTTTTCAGTCTTATAAGATGGTCATTTGTACTTTTCCCTCTTCTAAATCCACACGGATATTTCCGCAATATTAACAAGGTGTTTAAAACAACTCAAATCTAATTATACATCTAATTATATACATCTTGTATATCTTCTCTCATTCAGCCTCAGCCTCACCCCCCCCCCCCCCCCTATTATCAGCTTACATTTACATGTTACATACTGTATACCTCTTGTTCTACCACAGAATTGCTTACTCCACCTCACCCTTGCCTATGCTCATCTCCTTTTTTGCACTATTTATTTATCATCTTACAATTATATAGTACATCTTGTATATATCTCCCGTTCTACCTCAGAACTGTTTACTTCACCCCCCCCCCCAACATTTACATGTTTGCACACAGTAGTGTGATGCACTTAATCTCATCTCATATGGATATAATATAAATTGTATACATATACAACTACAATAAAAGGCATTCAATTCTATTCTTAATATGAGTTCCCAAAGTTGCCCTTATAAGGAGGATTTGCCTAAAAATAAAAATTCTGTCATCATTTACTGATCCTCAAGCAGGTCCTTTATGTCTGTTGAAAAAAAGAGAAAATATTCTGAAGAATGCTGGAAACTAGCAGCCATTTACATCCATAGCGTAATTTTTTTTCAGCATTCTTCAAAATATCTTCATTTGTGCTTAACAGAAAAAAAGACACTCACAAAAGTTTGAACATGCTTGAGTGCGAGTAGATGATGGCAGAGAACTCTCTCTTTAACTCACTCACCCACGCAGGACTCTCCTTGGGCCCTGTAGCCGAGTGGACAGGGGTTAAAGGCCTCATTTTCTGGCACAGGCACATTGGGCTCTGATTGGCTGGCGGTTTCAGGTGCAGTGATCACGTAGGAGGAGCGAGGAAGACACAAGTAACCACCATAATGATTGAAGCACTTCATTTCTCCCCGACAGGCCTCCAGAATGGTCTCACACTCATTTATGTCTGAGTGCAATAGAGAACAGAAAGTAAGTCATGTGTTCTTTTTATTTGAACAAAATGAATAAAAGATTAATTTATTTTCTTTAAAAAACTGAAAACATCGTAAATAGTTTCTGTTTTGATGATATTCTGTTCATTCATTCGCAAGTTGTTTCAAACACTTTTGAATGTTAAATCAAACAAAAAGTGCTCAGGGGTAGCTTAAACAATGTGTCAGTGCTCTTTGGGTAAGGGATTCATCAGAATAAACAACAAAAATCAGTTTAAGGCACTCGAGAAATGTGGGTAAATATTAAAAAGCCTTTATTGACATGGCTATTCCATGTTTTCCCACATGCACGCACAGTTTTATGGAATAGCCATGTCAATAAAGGCTTTTTAATATTTTTCCACATTTCTCAAGTGCCTTGGACTGATTTTAGCTGTTCACTTTTGAATGTTTTCATCCAATGAACATTAAAACACATGTAGGATAATACATATAAAAAATTAATTTCTTTTGAGCAAAATAACAGAAGATATTTTAAGAAATGTTTCAGAAGTGTTTAACTGATGCCGTCCATGACAATTGTTAACCAAAAAAAAAACATCTGGTTATCAACAAAAGTACTTTCTTTTATATTAAAAAACTAACAAATTAATAAATAAATAAAGTCATACGGGTTAGTTTAGTGGATGTATGGGTGAACTATCAATTTAAGAGAATCAGTGAAAGGAAAAAAATAAATAAATAAAGTAGCGTTTTTGTGTGTATTAAGTTTGCTAAATAAAATTGTAAGAATTGTGATGTTAAAAGAAAGATTTTAATCATGATTAAATAAAAATATGAAACTATTTGGTTTGTATTTATAGAAAGAAAATGGTTTATTCCTCAACGTGCTGTAAAATACAAATATTTTAGTACTTGGAGAGTATAGAGAGACTGATCATACATGTTGTAATGATAGTTGGTAAAAGAAATCTGAAATAAATTACTGAAAAATTGAAAAAACAGAAAAAAATATTAATATCGAAAAATAGAGAATAGGAAAATTATTGAAACACTTTGGTCATTTTTGAACGAGATGCTAATGGTCTAATCCAATTCAATAGGAGTTTTTCTACTTGCTACTTGGAAATAACGTTTAGAACGGGGATGCCCAAACTCAGTCCTGGAGGGCCAGTGTCCTGCAGAGTTAAGTTCCAACCCCAATTAGACATACCTTAACCAGCTGATTAAACTCTTTCTAGGTATACTAGAAACTTCCACTCAGGTGTGCTGAATTAAGTTGGAGCTAAACTATGCAGGACACTGGCCCTCCAGGACAGAGTTTGGGCACCCCTGGTCTAGAATGTCACTTGAAGTCTGAACTTGAGCCAGATTGAAGAACTTGACGTCACTTCACAGATGGCGGCTAGTTCTGTTTCAGTGAGATTCGCATGGAGCTATCTTACGTCAAATGTAAAAATAAACCTGCAAGTATTTTTATAGCTCAAAAGGAGTGGGGAACCATACAAATAAAGGCTATTTTTGAGATGATACTGCTTTTTAGTATACAGGTTTGGTTGGGACTGTTTTTTCATTCCCACTTCCACTTTTTATTCACACTATGTTTCCTGCTGTCAGATTCCAACAGTTTTCTAACCGACCGCTCACGATATTTAAGGACAGCGCATGCACACTTTGCTTTCGTTATTCTACTCTGTCACTCCACAACAATTCAATCCGATTCAAAACTAAAAGTGCTCCTCAGACCTGGAGATCAGCTGAATGGATTAAAAAAATGGTAAAACTTAAATGATTAACTCTAGAACAGTTGTAAAATGAGCCTAATTTTCAAAATAGTGGAGTGTTTTTTATTTATTTATTTAATTGCAATTTATCAAGCTAATATATCCCAACGATCATTTTATTTTAACATTGAAAATACAGACATTTACATATACATCAAGATTTAGCTGGGCATTTACAAGCAAGATTTTTGACCAATGAGACTTTTTAATGGGTGGAGTCACCCTGCTCAGAGTTCTAGAAACTCTTTTGAGCACCTCCAATTTATAACATCACGTCTGCTCAGGACAGTGCATGTTTTAACATTCAAAGACTCAAAAGAGGGAGACTGTGCATGTGACATGTAACCAACAAAATACTGAGAAGCGAAATGCATCACATTCATCGCAATCTCCCTCTCTCTTTCTCCAGCACATGACCTTCCACCCACCTCGACAGAGTTGAGTCTGCTCGTCCCACTCATAGCCATCTGTACAGTCCTGGAAGAGAAAACACACTTTATTATGTGTTATCTTTAATCACCAGCACTCACACTCAAACACTTTTACTGACAGGAACATGACTTCTAATGCAACCCTCGGCCCGGCAGCATAAAATACAAGGACATTTAAGTAGGAAGTCAGACAGACATGCTCATATGGAGAAGGAACATGGAGAAATTGTCACAAATACTCACTGTGTAAGCTTCACGTTCGGCAGGAGACTGACAGATTGTACCCGGAAGAAGAGCCAGACCCACACAAACAAGCACATATGTGGCTTTCATAGTAACAGGACACTCACACTGTCACATACACAGCTGGAGGGAGGGCTGAACAAATGTATAGGTGTTGTTAAGACACTTTCACTCCAAAAGGTTCAACGAGAGAGAGAACAGACGTGCAGGAGGGTCTGTTCAGTTCCTGTGAGGATATAAAAAGGGGGCAGGCAAAGAGGAGAGGTGAGACCTTGTTAAAAAAAGAATAACAAATGTAAATGCAAGTAAAAACATTAACAGGAGTAGTGAACAGAGACATTTGGAAGCAGTGAAAGTGGCCTGTTGAACACGCCAGCTCTGCTGATCACCTCCATATGGTTTGTTTGGATACCGGAGGTGTGCTGGTGCCCTTGTTTGAATCGTTAGCTCTGATTTATGATTTATTTATAAATTTAGCCAAGTTGTTTTTTTCTTAGATCAGGTTTAAATATTGCTCATTTTACAATAACATTCCATTAGTTAATGCATTTACTAACATAAACTAAAATTGAACTATACTAGTACAGCGTTATTTATTCATCATTTCAACATTTACTAACCCATTATTAAAATCCAATGTTATGATTGATAACGTTAATGAAAATAATTTGGTTTATTGATAGTTCACACACTTAGAGTGCATTAACTAATCTTAACATATATGAATAAATACTGTAATAAATGTATTGCTCATTGCTTACTCATGTCAGTAAATACATTAATAGAATATATTGAACTATAAATATAATTTTTTAAAAATCAATTAAAAACGTAAGTATAATTTGTTTAAATTGCATTAAAATTAAATATAAAATCTCTTTTCTTCTGTGATTTGTTTAATAAATTATTGAGTGCAGACCTTCTTTGGTACTTGTCATTTTAAGAAATTTAGTCACAGCACCAGCATCTGGTAGAGCCCAGTGATTTACATTTGATTAAATAAAATGTGTGTATATTACAAAAGAAAAAATTACAATAGGCTATAATTTGTTTAGTCAACATTAAACATACTTAACACTAATAAAATGCAAGATGCATTATTATACATTATTTAATGAAAATAGGCTAAAGTTAACTAAAACTAAACAGCTACGTGTATTAATGTATCGTAACAAATGAATAAACACTAACAAATGAACAGCTCATTATTACCTAATGTCAGTTAATCCATCAACTGTCAATGTTAAATAATGGACTAATCTCTCTCGGAAATAAAGGTACAAATTTGTATCTAAAAGGTCCATATTAATACCTCAAGGGTACATTTTAGTACCTAAAAAGTACAAAAGTGATCCTCTTAAAACGTTTAGGTAATATATACTTTTAAGGCACCAATATGGACCCTTCAAGTACAAATGTGTACCTTTATTTCTGAGAGTGTAGTGTCACCATAAAAATCACAGAAGTCACTCTGAAAATATCCCTCTGTAATGCTAAAACAAAACTGATCTATGTTAATGTTATACTGTATGCATAATCCATGCTCATTTGTAATGCATTAATGTTCATTTATATGATTTAAAATATTTAAAAGCAAACAAAAGTAGCTAAAGTAGAAATTAAAATGAGGAGCATGGTTATTTTATGCCTATAATGCATGAACTATTATTAACCTGTTTCAAGTGTTTAAAAAAAGAAATGTCCACAAGCTAAGCCAGTATCAACTTTATTAAACCAATGTGAAAATTCAGTTTTTTTTTCGCATTAAGATAAATCTCTTAAGCCAATACTACTGTACAGCATCAGTGATAATGTAAATGCAAGTTTGTGATTTTGATCTTGCTAAAAAGGCAGTTCTTGAAAACAAGACAAGTTGGTGCATATAAACAGACGCTGCATGCAGACTTTCCATTCCTCACATTCAGTGACCTGGAGATTCCTGATTTCATCTACTGTATACAAATCTTTAAACAAGAATTAACATAAATACACCAATTCATACCTACAGAAAACGTTCAAGTAGCTATTTAAGAACATTTATTTGCATGAGACTTCATAGTGCATACGTTTAGCTTTTCTACAGTCTCTAGTAGCATTATTCATATTTATTGTTGCAAATCAGCAATATTAAGGCTTTCATTTCATGTAACAAACTACACTGTAATAAATGATGGGTTCCATACAACAACTCCATGTTGTCCCAACACAAATCAAATAGGTTAACTTAATTGTTATTACAAATGTTAGTGGATTTAACATAAAACATTTAAGTTGTCCTCCACAAAACGCAAGAATTGTGTTAATTCAGCTCATTTTAAATAGATTAGCTTGAAGCAGCAGCACAATTATTTTTTTGTGTACTTTCCTGTATAGTTCCAAACAGTTTTGTTTACTCTTACACTTCAATGCAATAATTGATTTAGCAGCACATTAGTTTTAATTCTCAAATAATCAGACTTGAATTTTCATTGATTTCTAAAGCCTCTACTGTTTGTTCTGGAAGAGAGACAGACATGGCAAACATCTGAACTCTGCAGGATGACTATACACACTCAGATCCGTCCAAAAACAAGCCCCCAGCTTTGTCAGTAATCATTAGCTACAATGTTTGGAAATGCTTTAGTTTAAGTACCAAGTCTCGCTATTTTTACCTGTTTACATATTCTGCATGATTTTATTGTACTTCCATAATCTTACCCAACAAATATACAACAAAAAGTCACAAAAACAAATGTTTCTATGGTACTTTAACTGATTTTAATAAGTAATTTATGTTTATTTCAATATTTTTTGTCTGTTTAACTGAAGTAAGTTGAGATTACTAGAACAGTTCATTTGATTTAACTAAAAAAAAGACAGCAATCATTTTTTACAGTGTAACTAATACCTTAATAACTGATAATAACCTGCAAATTGGAAGAATATTGAGGCAAAAGACACACTTAACGGTTTGTAATAGCGAGAATAGCAGCATAAAGTAGTCAAATAGAACTAAATGTTTCCTTTCTCCAAAGCAAAGTACAGAACAACTTCATGTCACTAATTAAAACATGCCATCAGAGCTGCAACAAAACAATAAGCAGTAGATTACGGGACTGATAAAAATTTTTTTAATGTATGTTCTCACACTTTAATTATTCATTTCTATTCTCGATATTAAACATTTCAAGTCAAATAAATATTGTTTAACACTTACTTTTCTTCCTTATTCTTCAGTCTCAAAGTCTCCTGATTTCTCTTTCCAGCAGCATATACTGTAGTAGAGCACAAACAAGACCTAAGCACAGAAATCTGTTGGGAAGTGTATTATGAATGTGAGGAAAGGTGTAATGCTATTGAAAGGAGTTTAGGACGTCCCACTTCTTCCCCTCCACCCAGTCCCGTTTGGCTCCTGCACCTCTGCCACCCTTCACCCTCCTGCTATGTTTCTCCTCCAGCCCCCAAATGACTCAAATATCTGCTTTCTGGAGAAAGTCTTAAATTCATCACACAAGAAAACAAATCATGTCCGGCGGCAAAACAATCCATCTGGGTTTTGTTAGACAAATCCTAAATTACTTCCCATTTTTGATTCACTCTGCCTTGTAAACTTTCATCCAGATCAGGCCTGTGCCTGACACTGCTGGGTATTTACTAGGGGGTGTCGAAAAGGAATGCAGACAAGGTATAAAAAAAAAAAAAGTTAAAAAAAGAAGGCCAGGCCTCTGTTTTGACTGTAAAACACTAGCTGATGCCAGAAACATCATGCTTCTTCATTACACAAAGAAGGTTGAGCACCATTAAGACAATGGCTTTGATGGAAACAACAGAGGCAGCCTACTTTAAGAAACAGCAGGGAATGTTCCCATGAGGACTTTTGAGCAAGAATTTTCCATGACCATTTGTAGAGGGTGACAGCTGTCCCGGGTCGGGCCTTTTATAAGGTAGTAAAAGTGTCTCCTCATCCATCCATTGCAGAGCTGACCAGCCAACTGAAGCCCCCCTGCTGCTACTATTACCCCGAATAATAAGTAACAGGACTGTCCTAATGACCACTTTGAGAAACAGGAAAAAAAAGGCAGATTTGTAGAAAACACATTTTTTACTAAACTTATAATAGTCTGTACAAGAAGAATATTTCAATATAAATAAAGGGAGCTGAGGTAGAAACGTTTACAAACAGTAGTGCAACTGTACTGCTAAAAAGGGTTAAAAAAAATGAAAAGAATAATGTTTACAAACAGTAGGAAAATCTGTTAAAGAGGGGACATTTGGTCGCGATAACTGGAAACCAGCATTGTGTTTTAGTCATGGTACATTTTCAGGATGCAGCTTTTGATGACACCCATGTATCGGTCCCATATTACTTGATGCCTGTAGAGAAAAAAAACATTAAAAAAAGATTTTCATATAATATAAATACAATACATACATACATATATACATACAATAAATACATTTTAGTCCTTGGTGATTTATAGATTGAGTACTAGCGAAAAAGAAAACATATAAAGGAAAAACTAATTGAATACTAGAGGCTTTTTTCACATGAACATTAATACCAGCTCTGATCTAAAGGCTCAGCAAATGGGCAAATTTAGCATAGAAAACCCAAAACAGATTCACCAGTTTGTTTATGATATGACAATGTAATGATTAATTATGCAACGACACTACTGCATTATAAAAACTCTTATTAATGATATGAAAAGTGATAGTTTTCCATAGTTGTAAATAATATTAATGTAAATAAAAATTCTGTATATTAGACAAACTGATTATTTCACCTCATAAAATGTATCATCCCCATGTATTATCTGAAGTCATGGGTTTTAATTTTGGTTTGTCTGTTTTTGTCTTTCAAAATACTGGTAGCTGTTTGCTTGTATCTTATGAATCACCAAGGACTATTGTTTCTGCTCAAATTCTTCTTCAATGTTAAAAAAACAACTAAGATGTAACGATTCACCTGACTCACAATTGGATAGGATTCACGATACTTATCTCACAATAGGATTTTAGTCACGATTTTTTTTAAATAATCTATTTTCTGCAATAACTGAATTGCTACTTTGAAAACAAATAAAGTCCAAACAAAAAAAAAAAGGAATAAGAATAATAAAACTAATGATTCATTAATATAAAGGTCTTTGCACATTTACAATGTCCCCTGATGGAAAAACTCTTTCACTGGGGACTGAGATGGCTGGTGTGGAGAGGAAAGCCTTTCCTAAACCAGAGAGTAGCGTGTACAGAGGTGGTCAATCGCCCTCTGCTCCAGGAGACTGGAGTTGGAAGGGCATCCGCTGTGCAAAACATATGCTGGATAAGTTGGCGGTTCATTCAGCTGTGGTGACCCTTGATTAATAAAGGGACTAAGCCGAATAGAAAATGAATGAATGAGTGAATAGTAGAATATCGACAGGAGTTGAACATGATTATGAAGGTAAATAATTAATATTACTTGAATAATTAATTAGTATGAATATCAGTGTGATACACTTAACAGATAACCTATGTAATAATAATAATAATAATAATAATAATAATAATAATAATAATAATAATAATAATAATAATAATAATAATAATAAGCAAATTATTAAAATATGCATAAAATAATTTAAAAAGGAGAGGGTAAAAATATCTAATACCTGCTCCTGTAACAGAACAACTTTCTCCATCAGATGAAAAACATCTTCACACTTTCGCGATGAAAACACTGATGTACCGTGTGATTTTCGTAGCACTCGTCGGAGCAAGCAGAGCTGCAAATCATCCGGTCCGTGTGGTTTGGCTTATTAATAGTTTTGTTCGTATAGACATCTGTGACAATGTTTTTCCACTGTGCTGACGGTTTATGTGCATCATATTCGTTGTTCTTTTAGTGTAAGTTAACGTCTTTTTGCAGTATCTGCACACAGTTTGTGTTTTGTCTGGCGCACTTCACTGCTGTCATTTTACACTGCCGCCCCACCTCTTGCGCACCGCTGATGTAAAGCAAATTAAAGCGCAGGTAAAGCGAGGTTGCGCCTGTAAACACAGCGCCCCCTCTGTTAAAAAATTTATCACGATTCATTTAACATTTCTACCGGTTTAAATCGTCACATATTTAAATCTATTTTCAACTGGCTCACAGTGAATCGTTACATCCCTACCTTCAACTACTCTTTAAAAACTGCGTGCATATAGACATAAATACTAACCTGAAAGCCTCTAATGTGTGCACAGAGGTGCTGTAGTGTGTAAGGAAAAGTCTGAGGTCTCCGTTTGTCCATTTATCTGAACGGCACGGTTCAATGAACTGAGAAGAGAAGCCATAATCATTCTGTCACATTCATCCTGAGACGATGCAGGGACAAATATCACCCCATCCTGTGCAGTTTATGTACAGTGCATTACCTTCTCCACGAGGTCAATGAACAGATCTCGGACATCTTTGGTGTGGGTAAGCTTTGAGGCAATGTTAACTAGAGCTCTTGACAAGTTCTGAAATCAACAAGCAAAAATCTGAATCAATATAGTTCTACATAAATAAATGTCAATATATTTCAAAATGGCATTTATTTCTGCACTTCAAAGCAGATTTTTCTGAATTTTTATTCCAGTCTTTGATGATTTGGTGCTTAAGACACATTTACATTGTTGAAAACAGTTGTGCAGCTAAAAGGAACACTCCAGTCTTTTGGAAATAGGCTCATTTTACTTGATATAGGAGCTAATAAAGTGCAGTTTTACTATTTTTTAATTAATTCAGCCGGATATCACAGTCTGGCGGGAGCACTTTTAGCTTAGCTTAGTATAGATCATTAAATCGGATTAGACTAACAGCATCTAGTTTAAAAAAAAAAAAAATTCTATTTAAAGCTTGACTTATATGTAGCCTTTAGGGATGTTCTGCTCGCTTCTTTTGTCACGATTTGGGATGCATATGTAGTGTTCAGTTGTTTATCATTTGACAGAGAAGCAAGGTTTTGGAGTGTTTTGGTATCTGACTGGAATGTGTGTAAATGCCATGCATAGGCCTACCTGTCGAATTCTCTCACTCAGGCAACATTTCGGCCGTTATTTTTACAGTTAATGCTGCCAATTTGCATGCTTCAGGTTTTATCATTCCAAAGATTTCAGCAAGAAGCAGCTGAAACTCAATAATCACTTGTGTGCATTTCTCTCTCAGCTCAAATGCTGTTTTTTTTTTAAATATACACAGTTGAGGTCAGAGTTTTTCGCCCCCTTAGATTTTTCTCTTCTTTTTTAAATATTTCCCAAATGATGTTTAACAGAGCAAGGAAATTTTTACAGTATGCCTGATAATACTTTTTTCTTCATGAGAAAAGTCTTATTTGTTTTATTTCTGCTAGAATAAAAGCAGTTTTAAATTTTTTTAATTCATTTTAAGGTCAAAATTATTAGCCCCTTTAAGCTAATTATTTTTTTCGATAGTCTACAGAACAAACCATCGTTATACAATAACTTGCCTAATTACTGTAACCTGCCTAGTTAAGCTAATTAACCTAGTTAAGCCTTTAAATGTCATTTTAAGCTGTATTGAAGTGTCTTGAAAAATATCTAGTCAAATATTATTTACTGTCATCATGGCAAGGATAAAATAAATCAGTTATTAGAGATGAGTTATTAAAACTATTCTGTTTAGAAATGTGTTAAAAAAATATTCTCTCCGTTAAACAGAAATTGGGGAAAAAAAATAAACAGGGGGGCTTATAATTCAGGGGGGCTAATAATTCTGACTTCAACTGTATGTGAATGATGAAGTCTGGAGCCCTGAGCTTAAACTACAAGAGCTCAGTCTGTTTTTATAGTTAAAGACATGTAGTCTTTTGTTTATCCTTTTATATTTTACACTAAGTGTTTTGTTCTCAACTACAATTTGTTTTAGGCTAACAGTTGTAAACATTTTCACAAATAAATAAAAAGCCAGTTGGAATTACCATTTCTCCCATCTTACTGTATCAGAATCTCAGATTTCACTTAATTAAAATAATGTGTTTATTTTTAAAATTAAGCTGCCTCATTATTTCAGATTTTTGATAACATGACCTTGAAAATAACTTTTTTGAAATACTATAAATGGTAAATTGTAAGACTATGTATTTTATTCTGGTGTATAGTATTCCTAAGTGTTACAATAGCAGATTTTTAAAAAATGCATACCTCTCTATGTCAAACTGAAAACTGTAACCACAGAACTGTGTATAAAACCAATCTGACTTGTGAACCATACAATCCTTTCTAGCTGTACCATGGCTGCAGCAGCCACAATATTACACAGTACCTGAAAATACTCCCCATCACCAAGCGCAACACTTGCACCAGCAGAATCTGTGTAACATCATTGTGCCTGCTTCAGCCATGATACAGCAGAAAAGTTGCTTGATTATTACGGGGAAATCCAAATATAGTTCAAAGCCTGATTAACTTAAAAGCAACTATTCAGTTTCCATAAGTGTTAGTACACATTGTAACTACAAAATAGCCAAGCTTTAAATATGAAAATTTTAGTGCAACTCTATGGTCTAATCTGATTTAATGAATAATGCTAAGTTAAACTGAAATTGTCCCAGCCAGACCTGAAGATCGCTTGAATTAACTCCAAAATGACACAACTAAAATTGAACCCCAGGGGAGATAAAAATGAGCCTGTTTTCAAAAAAAGAGTGGCCCATTACCATTTTTTTTTCAGGATCCCTTGATGAATATAAACTGGCACTTGCGATCTTTGCATTTATTTTATTTCCAATATATTTAAAATAGTCCTCTATATATGATTTTACAATTAAAAAAACATGCCGCTCACCTTAAAACTGGCCTCCATCTCATTAAAGACTTTAATTTTCCCTCTAAGCTGTGCACACACCAAACTACAGTGTTGGCAAAGAGAAGAACAATGTCAGAAACAGCACATTTCCAAAGCATCACACATGTCCATCTGGCAATTAACTTGCATGCCTTTTGTGTTGGTCCAGCATGTCCTTATCATTCACCAAAACCTTCAAGTCTTTCAAGTCATGCAGAAAATCTTTTTCTAGATCAACATCCATATCTTCCATCATGTTGTCTGAGAAAGTATCAGAAAGAAAACAAGAATGTTATTACCTTTCAAATATCTTTTTGTTTTGTGAAACCTTCAACCATTAATCTTCTCCAAAAAAACTAGTCATACACATTTTTGCCATTCACTATTGCACATTACATAAAAACACTCACTATAATGTGATATGGTAGTAGTAACCAGGTGGTATCTTACTGCCCACTTGTGATCGGACTACTAAAACACTTGTTAATACCTGGTGCAAACAGGGACATATGCTTGGTTCTTGAAAGAATAGTTCGCCCCAAAATTAAAAGTACTCACCCTTCAATTGTCACAAACCTGTTCGAGATTCTTTCTTCTGCTGAACAGAAGATACTGTGAAAATTGGTGGAAAACTGTGACCATTCACTTCCATAGTATTTGATTTCCTACTATAGGCGTTAATGGTTGTCAGTGTTCAACATTCTTCAAAATATCTTCTTTTGCATTCCAAATAAGAAAGAAGCTCAAACGAGTTTGGAACCACTTGAGGGTGAATAAATACTGAGTACATTTATATGGGATCCAAGACCTGTGAAGAGATGATGCCAACCATCGAGGACTTCAAGGACAACATGATAGCTGCGTCCCGAATTGCATACTTATGCATTATTCTACGCCATTTTGTAGTATAAATAGTTTAAGTAGTGCATTCACACTGAAAACTCTAAAAATAACGAGTGCACTTTAATTACCTGGATGATGCACTCATTCAGCCGGTAAAACGAATTGTGAAATGATGGACACTTCACGCACTCAATGACTGCAGTTTTGCTCACACATCGGAAGGGGCGGAGCTATCAGGCGCACATGTTGGATAACTTTAGTTATTTTGGATTGTGAAAGCAAAATTCTCCTACGAGAGTGATTATGGCGCATCCCGATTGTGAATGCGGCTATACTCATGACAGGTATTCTTTGGTAGTTTGGTCATTTATTTCAGTAATTTGGCAACCGTCAAACGTCATCAGGGAAACAGGTTGAATTTCTGCTTAGTAAAAAACCATTAGTGTTCCATTTGGGACAACACTACATACATTTACTATGCTGTTGAGTGTGTAAGTGCATAAGTACATAGTGTGTCATTTGGGACGCAGCTATACACTTAATAGAACATGTACACATAGACATCACCTATATACTACAAAACTGCAGGCTAACTATGTTTATAAATAATAACCTATATTTGATTGTAAGTTTTCTTTATTTGATTGTAATGCAATAATTTGCACCTTTCGTAAAGCTGCTTTGAAACAATAATTATTGTAAAAATCACGATAGAAATAAATTTGAATGGAATATTTTTGGGTGAACTATCCCTTTGCATATTATTAAGTGTGTTTTTAAGAAGGCCATCTTACCAACGGCCCCCACAGTCCAGTAGCTGATGAGCTGACCAGCACAAAAGGCAAAGTCCTGGAAGGACAAGTACTGTAGTTTTCTCTTCCCTGTCTCAAAACGGCTGTTAGCAAAAAACACAATGGCAGCATAATCCCTGCAGAGAGACATGGCTGAATCAGTGAGAGGAAAGAGGAGAAGTGTGTCAGAAACAGAAGAGAGAGCGCATGAATGGAGGAGAACAAAACAGAAACATCAGTTTAAAGATCGCCCTCTTCTAGGGTTTGGCAGCATTAAATTAAGTCTTTCAGTAGGTGTTACAGCTGCTCTTACTGCACTAGTAAGGGAATGATAGAATAAATGCTTTATTTGGCCTCAGGTGTGAAAGTCTCACCTTGCCAGATCATCCGACAGGAGAAAGT
The DNA here is from genome assembly GCF_903798145.1 of Danio aesculapii. Lineage (NCBI taxonomy): Eukaryota > Metazoa > Chordata > Actinopteri > Cypriniformes > Danionidae > Danio > Danio aesculapii. Next base: position 20,220,988 of record NC_079455.1, on the reverse strand, counting down.
GACTCTGTATGTTCTCCACTAGAGGGCCTTTCAGCTCTTCAACCACTTTAAAAACACGCTTGAAATTGTCAAACTGAGAAAAGGGTGGAAAGAGTTAAAACAATACATGTCCTTGCTTATGGGAGTATGGCCATTTCTCATAACCTTCAGATGGAGATGTATCTATTCTAGCCACAACACATTTTTAATATAATTTCAAAGTGCTTTCAAGCCAAAATAAAACTAAAGCATAGCATTTGACTGTACAGGAAGTGTACATATTCATACAGGGAGGATGGGCTGTATGGTACTGACACCCTGCATAGAAAGATTAAAAATATGGGAGAAATATGGGAAATTACTTAAATGGGATAGAACGGTAAAATATAAGAGAATTCAGGAAAAATTAAAGGGTTGATGGATATAATTCATTCATTCATTTTCTTTTCGGATTAATCCCTTTATTAAACCAGGGTTGCCACATGGAATGAACTGCCAATTCATCCAGTATATGTTTTATGCAGCAGATGCCCTTCCAGCTGCAACCCATCACTGGGAAGCATCCATACACACTCAATACGGATATGATGTAATACCTTCAAATAACTTTTTAATTTCTACTAAACAGGCAGTAATCAAAGAATGTATCTATTTGACACAAAATCTTAGTTATATTAATAGTTTATTATTAATTATTTACTATTTAACATACTAAAGTGTTGTACTTTGTCCACATTTTCATGTAACTGCTTGGCATACAATATTTGTTCTGTCCTAACAAGCCATTCAGAATTAGTGTGTGCAGCACCTGTCGCCGACAGCTCTTCAGCGCGATCCCAGTCTTTGCACTGACGTCATCCAGGTCTTTTTTGGTCCCTTTGGAGAGTTTTTTACCCAGTACCTCTCTGGCAAACACGCTGTCAAACTCATAGTACCTACAAGACAAACACGGCATGAAACGAATCATCAAAACACTGACAATGCACAAAAAAACTTAAACAGAGAGTCATGCAACTGCAAAAAACCTACAACATTAAAATGGTAAACAGATGCAATTTAGCAGGACCACAGACCTCTCGATAAGCAAGGCCTGCCGGTCAGGAGGGATCTGGAAGAGAAGCTGATTGGCCACTTTTGAAGGGGACTGAAGGAGGCTCTCACACATCTGGAATGTTCTGAACTGGTCCATGGTGTCACTCTGCAGAACGTCAGCACTGGCTTCACACTCCAGCAAAACACCTGCATCCATCCGCTGCCTCACTGCATCTGAAACTGTTCAACAAGAGTTCATCTCCACCGTTTTATAGTCGCTGCACTATAAAAACATCCTTTTACATTTTAGAACTCAAAGCTTTCAGGCTAATCTAAAAAAAAATGTCAGGAAGAGGAATTTGTGACAACTTGTGGGTAAACTTCACCTCAACAGAACATCAATAACACAGATCACTTAATATCTACTGGAGTATTTATTAAGATTTTTAATTTAAATCATCATCCATCTATGAAATATATAAACTGTCAAACAAACATGATGAGGTCTAAACTGATTTCAGTCTGAATTATAAATTTTTTTTAATATGCATTACTGTTTGCCAATCATATCCTGAGCATTTACTTCAGAGTAAGTCAACAATTGGCCATGACTATTCAAACCCTGTGTTCGGGCAAAATATGACAAAAAATAACCTATCGTAAATTATTATTACCTTGATAACAATACAATTATTAATATTATAACAAATAACAAAATGACAAGTTCATAAACAACATTTGGACAACAACAACAACAAAAAATATTAACCTGAATGTCCATCCAACCATAGTTGGTAGACATCTTCATCCAGGACAGTGGTGTTCCCCACAAACACATCCAACTCCATGGATACTTTCTACAAAAACAATGAATGAATGTAATAAAACATATGTACACAAACAATGTTAATAGCTGCTTTGATGAATTAACCAAACTTTTAACGGAAAATGTACTGTTCACCTGCTTGACAGTTTGTAATATGAAACCGTTTGTTAGATGCTCTAATCTTTAAAATACCTGGCCTATTAATTTCTAGAAAACTACATTAAACCAATAAGAACTCACCGTGTTTTTATTTATGTTTTATAATAGTGTAAGGACAGTCAATGAAGTCGCTGTTAGCTGAGGTTAAAACACTGTAGAATGTGGCATCTGCGGCGACGCATTTGAGAGCTGAGCTTATTGCGCACTTACGTTTCCAAACACGCACGTGCAGGTTTGTTTACGCGCGTCAATCCGTGCTGCTAACAAATAATATCAGACCGTTTATGATCTCTGACGCTCGTGTAAATTTACATGTGGTGTCTGTAAATGGCAGGAAAGGATGATGTCAAGGTGTCGCAGTCTTGTGGATCTGGTTTGACTCGAACTGAACTACATTTACCGTCGAGCGACGTTGCAGCGCCATCGAGCATCTGTTAATGAGTGACTGCCACCTGCAGGTAGGGAATAAACACAGCATAGAGTTCTGAAAAGTACATTACTGCAACAAAATTACGAAGAATGAAAAAATCGGTGAACCTACTTCAGATACCATGTATATGTTTATTGTCTTTTTTCCTGATAACAGTAATGTTTTGAGTTCAAGTAGGCTAAGTTACTTCAGCAACATGTTAGATAACAATAAAGTCCAAAGTCTAAGACAACAATAAAGCCCAAAGTACATTTAATTAGAAATTGTTCATTAAATTATTTCTGGCATAAAAAATACTTTTAGTTTTATTTAGCACTAGCTTTCAATTATAAAAAAAATGTTTCAATTCAAAGATTTTCTTGTAAACTTAAACTTAATCAACATCAACAAAAAAGGCAGAGTTTCTGTATATCCTAAACATGCTAAAGTGGATCTTCAGTTTGCTTTAGAATAATGGTATTAATAGTTAACCCCTTCGGACCCTGTGTCCATTACAATGGAAATCACATGTCAACCAATGTTTTTTTTTTTGTGGTTCCTGAGCATTTCATCTAAATAAAAGCCTGCACTTCATGAGACTGGACAATATTGTCATCCAATCAAATGGCAGTAAGGCTTGGCATGTTGTAATTTGACAAAAAAAAATCAGTACACTGAAAAGCAGCATGGCGTCACTTCTCTGCAGACACAGACGTAAGCAACATTGTTTTTATTCAGATTTATTGATATGTTTGCCAATGTTTCATAGATTTTATGTAAAAAAAAGAGGGTCTGCACTTACTAATTCAAATTTAAATGTTCTTTTGTAACATTGCAACCTTAAGATCAGGATTTTTCAAATATGTCTTTCCATTATAGTGTACAATGGGTTCAAGATCTGTTACTGAAATTAAATCTTCAGCCGACCTCCGTAGACTACAGCGAATAGTCCGGACTGCTGAACGAATCACTGGCACAACCCTTCCTACACTTCAAGAACTGTACTCTTCCAGAGTGAGTAAAAGGGCTCGCAAAATCACTCTGGACCCCTCACACCCAGCACACTACTTGTTCGAACTGTTACCGTCTGGTTGGCGCTTCAGAGCACCAAGCACAAAAACAGCCAGACACAGGAAAAGTTTATTTCCTCTGGCTGTGTACCTTATGAACAGTTAAATATCCCCCTACTGTGCAATAAATATGTGCAATACTTTCTCATACGCACTTGTACACAGCACCTTATATCTATATACACTGAAAAAAAATATTCAAAGATGATTCCTTGGATTTACTCAATTTTTTTATGTTAAGTGGTGGTAAACAATTTATTTGGGCTGAATTTAAACAAACAAATTAAGTTGAACAATGCTCAATTTAATTTGTTTGTTTAAATTCAACACAAATAAATTGTTTGCAATAGTTTTGCATGCAACACTTTTTTCAGTGTACAATGCAATACTTTCTACATTCGCACTTTACACAGCACCTTATAACCTGTATATTTATAACAATCTGTACATACAACTCAACATCCAGGTTTCTTGACTAACCACATCTGTTTAATGTTTATCTTTTTTTTTTTTTTCATATTTATTTTGTGTTGTCACTTGTCACTTTATATACACTGGAAGCTTCTGTAGCCAAAACAAATTCCTTGTGTGTGTGAAGCACACTTGGCAATAAAACTGATTCTGATTCAGTAATGCTGATTGAACTTGTATATAACTATAAAGAATATACAGATCTTGAAGTTCTTGAGCATCTAGCAGATGGAAATATCTCAGATGTGCACAATATGTGGAGTGATGATTAAAGTTTGTTATAAATTGTTATAAATAAATTTCAAGATCATACCAGAAATCAAGTATGTTTTTTTTGTGTATTTTATGTTGGTACAATGTTAGGGAAGCACAACTGTTCTGACCTGATGTCTATTGAAATGAACAAAAAATATATATACTTAAAGGTTGTTGAATTTTTAGTATTATAATTTGGTCTCATTTATAGGAGCCTCAAGAACTGTGAAAACATACTTTTACATTTTTCTTAAAACTTGGAACATAATTTGTGTCTGAAGGGGTTAATATTACTGTATTATTTTTATTTTAAAGAAAATAAATTGTATTCAGTAAGGATTGAAATGTTTCTACGAAATATTAAGAAAACCACTTTCAACACTGATAAGAATGCTTCTTGAAACCAGTACTACTGATTTCTCTAGAAACTAGAGGCTAATGTTGAATATTTTACTTTGCCATCATAGAAGTAAATTAAAATCTCTGTATATTTATTGTTACAATATCTAACAAATGTAATCTTTTTATATACTTTCGAACTATATTTAATAAATAGATACACAAAAAAGCTTGTACCTTACTACTGGAGATAGACCTTTGATAGAGCAACACCATTTGAAAATGTGATTTATTATGCTTTATTCATAAAAAACAAATGATGCATGCAAGATAACAATTCTTAAAGTATAACTGAAATTTATCAGAACATATTGCTTTCTTCCACAAATATACGCCTATTGCTTTATATAATACAGAGCTGACCTGAACCAGCAGATTCAGCACTAAACATGGCCAGCATCCATGTTTATTCTGGATTTGGGTTTTTTAACTTGCAGATGGGCCCGTGAGCCTCAAAGACCAACTCCAGCCTCTCTCTCTCCCTTTCAAGTGTGGCGATCTCTTCCTCCAGCTGCGTCTTCACGTGCTCCAAATGATCAGTCTCCTGTAAGAGAAAACACAGGCTTAGAACATACACATACACAGGTTACTGTATAGTAAAGCACAACTGAAAGCCTTCTCACATTCTGTAAAGTGTCTATAAGCGTCCGACGACGATCTCGACATCTGGCAGCTGCTACCCTGTTCCTTTCTCTGCGGATCCTTATCCTGTCAAGCTCTTCAGAGGACATCTGTAATAAAAAAAAACTTTATTAGACTAATTTTGCTTAAAAGAGAACTAAAATGACAAAGTGCTGTTAAAGGAATAGCTCATTTTAAAAATGAAAACTTATACAGTAGCATAAGAGTAATATACAGTATGTTTAACAGTAATGCCAAGCCAACTAGTCTTGTTCATCAAAGTCTTCTGTGTGGTAACAGGTCTATGATTTAATTTTACATCAAGAATGCGCATTCAGCAGCCACTAAATTTGAGTTAATAATTTTATATTTATTTAAATTGTTTGAAAAGCACATCAATCCTCTTCATGAGACATGCGTTAACCCCCTGGTGTCATACAGGTTAGTTTTACGATAGATTTGTGTGCTTTTGAAAGCTTCAAAAAAGAGCCATTGCACAGCATAGAAAAGCCAGGATCAAATCCAAAACTACTCCTACTGTCTTCATCTGACAGAAGAAAGTCATATACACAAGAATGGCTTGAGTGAGACTGCATTATGGGGTAGGGCTGCACGATTAATCGTCTGTTAATCTTTCTGTAATTAAGTCTGTTCAAGTCCACCATAATGTCTATACAATATTTAGCATTTTAAGCAACAGTAGACCTAAATTTACATTTAGTCATTTAGCAGACGCTTTTATCCAAAGCGACTTACAAATGAGGACAAGGAAGCAATTTACACAACTATAAGAGCAACAGTAAATAAGTGCTATAGGCAAGTTTCAGGTGTGTAAAGTCTAAAAAGCAAAGCATTAGTAATGTAATTTTTTTGAGAGAGAGAGTACAGTTAGTGGTATAGCCAGAGAGGCAGTTGCAGATTAGGAGGGACAGTGGAGACTAAACAGTTGAGTTTTTAGTCGTTTCTTGAAGACAGCAAGTGACTCTGTCGTTCTGATGTAGTTAGGGAGTTCATTCCACCAACTGGGCAGATTGAATGCGAGAGTTCGGGAAAGTGATTTCTTCCCTCTTAGAGATGGAACCACGAGGCGACGTTCGTTCACAGAACGCAAGTTTCTGGAGGGCACATAAATCTGCAGAAGTGAGAGCAGATACGACGGAGCAAAGCCAGAGGTCGCTTTGTTAGCAAACATCAGAGCTTTGAATTTGATGCGAGCAGCAACTGGCAGCCAGTGCAAGCGGGTGAGTAGTGGAGTGACATGTGCTCTTTTCGGTTCATCAAAGACCTACACATAGGCCTAATGTTATTGTTGTTTTACCATATGAGAATTAACAATAATTATAGGCTAATCATATTAACCTTTATTTTACATTTACAGAATCGTGAGAAAATCGTGATCTTGATTTTAAGCAAAAAAAATCGTGATTCACATTTCTGCCAGAATCGTGCAGCCCTATTATGGGGTCATTTTCATTTTTTTAATGAACCATTCCTTTCATTTATTCACCCTCAGGACAGGGAACTCGTGATGTAGATGTAACTTTTTTCTTCAGTCGAACAGAAGATTTTAGCTGAAGCTGGGGTCCTTGCTGATTCATAGTAGGGCTGGGGCGATTCATTGAAAAATTAACCAAAATTGACATTCAGAACCTATAATTGATTACTTTCCCTATGTGTCACGTGACTCGTAAGTCTGTGGCTGATTTCTACTTTTGCGGCCACTTTGCAACCACATCTGATCTCTGGTCAAGTATGACGATGGACTCATTCTTGAGTCTTACTTTGCCATACATTGATGATGATCGGAGGCTGTGCCAGAGATGCCTTTAGATGGCATATAAAACTTGTCAGTGGACTATGAGGGCAAAAAGATTGAATAAATAAATAAAATAATCATTCATTAATCGTAATCGAGTTAAAATTAATCGAGGTTTTGATTTTAGGCCAAATCGCCAAGCCTTAATTCATAGAATGCAAGTAAATGGCTACCTGCATTTTGATCAAGGAAATTTGCTGTCGTGCAGCACCAAGCCCTTCACTCGCACCAATTAATATAGCTCGTAGCCATTTCAGACTTGAATATAGCAACTTTTCATTTGCTTACTACACAATGTAAAAAGCAATAACTGTTCTCACTAATAAAATTAAGTGCAGTTAACTTATTATGAATAAGTTTGTTCACCTTATAATTTTTATAAGCCCAACTTTTTAGCACATTAAGTTGTTAAACTAAATAGATTTAAGTAATCTTGACTTACAATAATATGTATTTACAACTTTTTTGACTTTTTTTCATGTGACATGTTAATGATAGAGAATGGTGATGAGGGAACGGAGGAAAGGTTGAAGAATTAAAACTTAAGCATAATCAGAAATAAGCATAAAAAATCAGAGAGCATTTCAATTCTTTGATGATCAAAATTGATAAATATATTCATTTATTATAATATATTAATAAATATGATAATATTTCAGATTATATAACAAATAATATTATAAAAATATTTAAATAATAATAATAAAAATAAAATTCTATTTCTATAATAATAATAAATAACTAAATAATATTATATAAATATTAATTAATTATTTATTATTATTATTATTATTACATTAACCTAAATAAAAATTACTTCTTATGAAATGTTTTATTGTTTTTTTTTTTGCAGTGATACAAAAAAGTTTTAGAAGTGTAGGTATTCGTTTTTAGAGCAGCACAGAGGCGCAGTGAGTAGTGCTGTTGCCTCACAGCAAAAAGGTCGCTGGTTCAAGCCTCAGCTGGGTCAGTTGGCATTTCTTTGTGGAGTTTGCATGTTCTCCTTGTGTTTGCATGGGTGCTATAGGTAAATTGGGTAAGCTAAATTGTCTGTAGTGTATTTGTGTATGTTCTGGTCCTCCAAGTTAGGGGTTGAGCATTGGGCTAACAACCCACCTCAGAAAAATGACATGTTATGAAACACCAACATGGTGCAGCTAAATATCAACTTCGATATAAACGGCCTGGGAGTGAGTCAGTAAGTGAGATACTGGTTATTGTCTTTACTTAAATGTTTTAGTTCAGTTTACTTGATCATTTTAAGTCAATCAGTTTCCTAACATTTTCCTAGTAATGTGAACATATATATAATAAGAAGTTAACACAACTCATTATTTTGAGTCAACGGTACTAAAGTTTACTTTATTAAGAAGTTGTAAATACAAACTGTTTTAAGTTATGCTCACCTAAAATTAATACACTACTTAGAAATTTTAAGGCAATCGGCTTCCTCAATTTTTCTAAGTAAGGTCAACTACTGAGTTGCAAAATGAGCCTATTTTAAAAACAAAGTGGAGTGTTCCTTTATGGAAACAAGCTTACAATGTGATGCTGCCATCTTATGGATGATAACCAGAAAGCATACTCACGGCAATTGTACCCAAAACCAAATAAGTTGGTTCCTGTTACTCATCCACTGGCACCAATGACAGTGTCATCCATCTGAGCCTGCGCCTTAAGATTCCCGCTCAAATACTACAGCACTGACTCACTCCTCCTGGCCCTTTGTGATTCAGGTGTGAGTCATTTCACTCTTATACCAAAAATGAATGAATCACCAGAACCCCTCAAGTTCACTTTCAATATTTACTGCAGAGTTAATATAATGTTCAGAGTTAATAATGCAGTAAATATTGAAAGTGAACTTGAGGGGTTCCAGTGATTGGTGATTGAATAAATGATGAATCAGAAATGATCAGGAACTTACATGTTTATTATCATCATGGCCCTCTGCATTGTCCCCCACTGCTCCATTACAGGATGGGTTTGGACTGCAGCACTGTGACAAACAGGGGCAGTTGGACATGGTGGTGCCGGTGGGTATGAATGAGGAATATGTGCCCATGGTGGTCTCTGATTGGGATAGTATTGAAGACTGCAGAAACCACTGGAGATCTGGAGAAGATGTAATCACATCCAGATCTGGGCTGGATGTAGAGCCCTCAGTAACATTCTGCAAATTATTAATAAAATAAAATTACACATTAAAATAAACAGTCATAGCTAATAAATGTATTGTAAAAATGTTTTATAAAATAAGTAGTTTTTAGTAGTTAAAAATAGCAAAAGAATTACAAATGTAAACACATGTATAGGCTACTGAACGCCTCTTTTCTCTGTCATTTCTTCTATTTCAATTATGTGAAGCTGAATAAGTAACTTTTAATGACCTACCGGAAATAAGAGAAGATTCGAGGAGTTCTCATGCTCCATCCATGCTGGAGAAATCAGGGAATCATAATACGATTCTCTTCGTTCACTGTGATTCATTATGATCAAGTTCATATTATTTCTGTTTGATTTAATTCGCGTAAATAAACCAGTTCAGTTCATCCTAACAGGCCTACAACGCAAATTCGCTAAAATGACAAAGCTATGAGAAATCCATAAGAGAGAATGATGAATAAAATAAACCAAAACACGTGCTGCAGCTTTTCTCCAGTGTTCTTACGCCTCCTCACACCCACTCTTTCTCCTCCTCCCCATGAAGGATCTGTCGTTTCCAAGTTCTAATCTGCCGCCTTTTCTCTTCTTAAATTCCCTTCTGTAATTGCCATTACTAATTATAAAGAGATTCAATAGCGCCAACTAACTGTCGTTCACATTAAATCCACTAAGAAACTTAGTAAATATCGATAAGTTTAATATAGGCTGGTTGTGAAGGACAGAGACGAGTCTAATGCTCTCACAAGACATGCTGAATTTCAATTACAAACATCTTGTGACGAGGTGACTTGCGGGTTTGAAATGTATGAATAAGCGAAGTCGTAAAACATCCGTGAATCACTCATGTGGTTAAAAAGAACAACATCCATCCCTAATATCATGTTTCGTGGCTGGTTGAAGTCTATTTAGAAATACGTTACAATACAATTAATGAGAGGTGTACTGCAGTGTGCGAATTATACATTGACGATCAGGGTTTTTTTTTCTGTTATGTAGTTTGTGTAATACAAGTTTCAGTCATTTTTTGTATTCATTTATATTACATCTTATTTATTAATCAAACGTATTTAAGTGTGTTTTGATATTTAGGGATTAGGGATATTTAGTGTATCACCTACAGTTTATATGCTCTGATTAGCTATTTCAGAGGTTACTGGAGGTCAAACAAACTATGCATCTAATTTTACAGTATTTTAGACAATACGTTGATACCAACATAACCTAAAAGTGTCTTGTGAACACTTGCGGTGTCCATCGGTGCTCTGGATCTGCCGGTTTCAAACTGTTAAATGATTTTTTTTTTTCTTGCATTATCGATTGGCGCGATGTATTTTTACATTATCTGTTATTTTAATCATTAATATTATTTAAAATACAGATCAGCTTGAACTACTTCTCTCTGTTAAAAGGCTGACCCCCCCCCCCCCCAACTGTAATTCGCACCCTGTTGTATCATGAAAAACACAAGAAATGCTAAATAAGTTTGGATAAATTAATCATTTTAATTATTACCTAATAATTAAGTTATATAAGTATTATATACTCATATATTATTTTATACACGTTTTATATAAATTAAAGGGTGTTTATGCTGCATGTAGTTCTAAAAAAACTATTTAACATCTTTATTTTATATAGTATCAATATCCACCAAATTAAAATTACTGTGGCATCATCTTTTTTATGGCAATATTTTATTCACAAAAATGTGTTATTACATAATTATACATATTGGTATTTCACACTGTTTAAATGTTATATTTAAGGAGTAAAAACGTATTGTGGAGCTTTCTTGTTTTATTATATTAATTAAGAGATCACTTTAAAATTGGATGATGCATGCTTGTATTTGAAAAATAAACTAGATTTTTGCTTTATTGTGTAAAATACTGACATGCTCAAAATTCAAAACAACAATTCTGTCAATGTATGCTGCGCTATCCAAAAAAGTCTCTTAAATCTCTCTCTCTCTCTTTAAATGTTTTTATCAAATTAGTTTTTTGCAAATTGATCAAATGTGGGATAGCTGTGCAACAGTGGGATGTGCAATATTGCTATATAGGTTAGCTAGCTAGCAAAGTCAGCTGTGAACTTTTAAGTTGTAACAATGACAACATGAATGCTAATAATACAATGCTGATTAGTCATTTGTTAATGGCATTTGCATTATGGATAAAATCTAATTTTAATGGCAATACTTTAGATATAAATACAAAGAACAGTGTTTTAGCGAGCATCACCATGTTCTATGGTAAGTGTAAAAAAGAAAAGGACAGAACTGGCTCTTCCTGCAGATGAAAGTGAGGATGAGATGAGTTTCAGTAACCATGAGAATGATGCAGATTGGACATTTGATAAGAGCAGTGATGCAGTGAAGTTAGATTAGAGACAGATAGAGAGTTTTATTTTTATTGCCATTTCAGCTTCTTTGGCTATGTCATGGCAAAAAAAAAAAAAAAACCCAGATCACAATTTCAAAGGCAGATAAAACAGGCATAGTATTAGTATAATATATAAACATTGTTAGCCAGTAGCTACATTATTCGGATGCATCTGGATGTTTTAGACTTGCTTGTTATAATATTTACTGGAGAAAATTTGCATATCCACTGTGCGTTGTATACATGATAATGCAATATTATGTTTGTTTTCAATAATAAAGCGAAAAAGAATGGAATAAATGAAAGCTGTCGGAATATCAGTTGTTGGAAAGTAGTGTCATTTATAAGTTCTGTGTTAAAGCTTGTAAAACTGCAACAAAATTATTAATTATAAGGAAAGATCTACAATTGAAATTTCTAAGTTAGATCCACAATTGGACATTGTGGACATGGCAACATATCATTAAGTACATATAAAAAAAAATCCCCCAATTTTTTACAACACTTTAAATGAAGCCATTCTAAGAAAAGAAAGTCAAATATTTTTAAAGATCTATCATAATGTGTGCAGTAGAGGGTTAATTATTGTTATTAATTAAAACTACACATAAATGCTGCAGAGGAAAAAAATCAAGAACTATATTTTAGTCTTAATTTAACCCAGATTTGTAATAAGGAAATGACTAAGTCTGTGTGTCATGGCAGAAATATAATAAGCTTGTCAGCACACATTTTAGACAAAAATACACTTTATTCATCATTCAGAGCAGCAGATATTTAACACAATGAAGGGTGAACTGCAGAAATACATGAAGAACATATTATAAGGATCTGTAAGCCCCAACAGTAATGTCAAACAGTTTAGGGTTGTTCACAGTTCCTTCTTTGTCCATAAGGAAGTAGAACTTGTAGCCTTTGACTTTCAGAGGGATAAATGAATGTGATTCCTGTCTGTGAGCATAACAGGCCACTTGACTCAAAGGCACAGTCAAGTGGTGAGATCTCTGGGGTCCAAGTGGAGACTGTGTGTAAACGGTCACTTTTGCACCTCCTTTATGCAGAATCACACGACTGACAGAGCGACGGCTGAACAATGATGCCAAAGCAAGGATTCCTCCACCTGCAACAACAAACAATTAACAACTTAACAGAGCTGGAAAAATAAAAGGATTTTCATTTCATGATAATTGCTGAAGCATTTATTGTACTATTTTGTATTGTTATGATATTGGCATTAGCTGAATAAAAAGGTTACTTAACATGTAGAATTACGAAGAACTAGATTTTTGTGCATTACTTTCTATTGTATACAAATGTTCAGAATAATCAAATGTTTTAAACAAATTAAATTGCAAAACGATTATATTAGACATTAACGTCTCGTCTCACTGATAAATGTTAATACATTAACCAACATTAACAGCAACAAATACAGTGAATCTGGAAAGTATTCAAAGCCTACAGCCGTATTCCACAATGGATTAAATTAATTTATTTCTTCAAAATTCTACACACAATACCCCGTAATGACAATGTGGAAAAATATTTTTTGAAATTGTTGCAAATATTTAAAAAAAATAAATAAATGAAAAATCACATGTACATCAGTATTCAGCCTTTGCCGTGAAGCTCTAAATTGAGCTCAGGTACATTCAGTTTCCACTGGTCATTCTTGAGATGTTTCAGCAGCGTAATTGGAGTTCACTTGTGGTAAATACAGTTGATTGGACATGATTTGAAAAGGCATACACTTGTCTATATAAGGTCCCAGGGTTGATAGTGCATGTCAAAGCACAAACCAAGCATGATGACAAAGGAATTGTCTGTAGACCGCCGAGACAGGATTGTCTCGAGGCACAAGGCGAGGGAAGGTTACAGAAACAATTATGCTGCTCTGAAAGTTCCAATGAGCACAGTGGCCTCCATCATCCGTAAATGGAAGATGTTTGGAACCACCAGGACTCTTCCTAGAGCTGGCCGGCCATCTAAGCTGAGTGATCGGGGGAGAAGGGCCTTAGTCAGGGAGGTGATCAATAACCTGATGGTCACTCTGTCTGAGCTCTAGTGTGCTTTTGTAGAGAGAGGAGATCCTTACAGAAAAAACAACAATCTGTGCAGCAATCCACCAATCAGGCCTGTATGGTAGAGTGGCCAGACGGAAACCACTCCTCACCTGGAATTAGTCAAAAGGCATCTGAAGCACTCTCAGACCTTAAGAAACAAAATTCTCTGCTCTGATGAGACTAAAATTGAACTTTTTGGAGTGAGCCAGGCATTACGTTTGGAGAAAACCAGGCACCGCTCATCACCAGGCTAATATCATCCCTACAGTGAAGCATGGTGGTGGCAGCATCATGCTGTGGGGATGTTTTTTTAGCAGCAGGAACTGGAAGACTACTCAGGATAGAGGGAAAGATAAATGCAGCAACGTACAGAGACATCCTGAATGAAAACCTGCTTCAGAGTGCTCTTGACCTCAAACTGGGGCGAATATTTATAATGCATACTATAAAGTTTTTTAACCAAATCATAATAAAGTACATTTATTAATCTACTGCTGTATTCCTATAGCTGCTGAAGTAACACATGTAAACCAATTACTCAATACTGTCCTGTTTTCTATGACTAGAGGGTGTATTATACTTATTTTACAACAGCAGACCTTACTGTATTAAACACTAAAGAATACTACAGTATTTATTACAGTTTATCAATTCACTAATTAATACAACAGCTACAGTATGTAGAATTCATTAACAGTTTTGTAATACTATAATATATACAGTATTATACATTTAACTATAGTATGCATAAAAATTAGTGCTGTAAAACAATCACAATGAAAATAAAAGTTTGCATTTACATAATACATGTGTACTCATGGTCTATAAATATTGTGCATATATATTATATTAAGGGGCGGCACAGTGGCTCAGTGGTTAGCACTGTCACCTCACAGCAAGAAGGTCGCCAGTTCAAACACTTGCGCAAACACATAGGTAAACTGAATAAGCTAAACTGGCTGTAGTGTATGTGTGTGAATATTCAAGTGTTTCCCAGTGCTGGAAAAAGGGCATCTGCTGTGTAAAACATATGCTGGAAAAGTTGGCGGTTCATTCCACTGTGCCGACCCCTGATAAACAACTAAGCGGAAAGAAAATGAATGAATGAATATTCAATTAATCTTTTGACAGCACTATTAAAATACTAGAAAAACTACTATTAATTACTATTACCTACTCATGTGGGCTATTAATTAAGTCAAGCTTGCTGTGATGGACATCAGTGCATATAATAATAACATTCCTAACATTTATCCTAAAACTTTCAATTATAAATATTCACAATAACAATAAAATGCATGTTTATTATTACAATATCTTATATTTTTGAATGTCCAATGCAGAGTCGAGTCTTACCAATAATCAAGCATCCAGAAGTGAATCCATACCTCCAGGCATTTGAGCCCAGGTTCATATCAAAACTGAAGAAACCCCCCAGTTCAGTTCTGACCTTCTGAGGTTCACTGTATTTCCTCGTGTCTCTTAGACTTGTAAAAGCGAAATGGCCCAAATACGCCCAGAACAGAAACTGACCACTACAGAATATAGCCAGCAGTCTGAAGAAGCGCGTCCGGTCGTGTTCAAAGAGCAGCACGTCCTTCGCGACCGCAGCGGAGGTGAAGGTGAACGCTCCACGGGATGAAGCCACGCGCACTGGGGAAACGAGTGGACGAAAGATGCTCTTGGTGTCGGTCACTTTAATAAACTGAGTATATATAGAGGTGAACGCTCTTGAAGACTGGAGAGCTGTCCGCCGACAAGCTGAAATGAATGTACAGCTACGCCTTACGCCGAATAACAAGCGCTGAAGAGCCATGATGATTTAATAAAACGAGTAGCTTCGAAATACTGTGATTTCAAGGAGGATACATTTATGTACATTAGTCAGTTACACTATATTATCCAACATGCTGAAAATTATGGGCAACAGGGCGACGCCATGTTTGTTCTTTTTGAAACTACGGCTGCCTCATTAGTCCAACTGCAACTGGTCTAACATTTTCTTGAACGCCATGTAAGTTACAAGAAATGGTTTCTTCCTTTAAAAGACTATTAGCAGGGCCGCTGCTGGCCAAAAGAGTGCCCTAAACGAAATTGTACTGTTTTATTGAAAAGCACTTAATTAGGCTGTTTAATGTTTCACAGCACAGTGTCTACATAAGGTTTTTAAACCATTTAACTGCATTTTTTTAAGATTTCAGTTAAACTGTAACATGTCCTGTAATAAATGTATATTAAATACAGTTGGTTAAACTTCTTTTTACATACTTAAGTAGGACTTAAATGCATCTATATTTCTCTTTGAAATATGATTAAATTGTACAGCTACATGTACTGATAAGCACAATCATAAACTAAACTTAAATGTAATATAGCCTACTACATTTTCAGTGTTTACTATTTTACAATTATTTTATTCTTTTTGAAAGAGCTTTTAATGTGTACGAGCAATGCAAATAATGTAATGTTTCCCGACACTTAATTCTATGTTGCTTATTTTTATTTTTGCTATTAATTAAAAAATATTATAATTTAAATGTAGGCTATATTAGCTCAATTGGAGACTTTAGAGGTTTTTTTTACTTCGTAAAAAGAACATACATAGATCTTTATGTACTTAATAAATATTATTCATAACACTTTCTAATAATAACAATTCATAATTCATGTCATTAAAAAAGAAATACAGATAAAATGTCTTGAAAATACAATGACAACAAGCGTTTATTCATTCATTCATTTTCTTTTCGGCTTTGTCTCTTTATAAATCAGGGGTCACCACAGCGGAATGAACCGCCAACTTATCCAGCATATGTTTTAAGCAGCGCATACCCTTCCAGCCGCAACCCAACACTGGGAAACGAAAAGCATTTATCATAAACTAAATTATATTTTATAATTTTTTATTGAAACTTGCATGTCATGCATGTAAATGTAGTCATGATTCCATAATGATAATGAATTATTAAGTTGTACAGATGTAAAGTTTCACGTGTTTCTAGTATGAAACTTAAAAAATATATTTTATAAACTTAAATAATTTTTTTAAAAATATTTGTATATACACAAGCAGCACCTTTTTAGTGTTCCAAAAGTGCTTAAATGATTTATTACTTATAAATAAATTATAAATGCTAATTTTAAATATTTGCATTTTTAACATACAAACAAACAAAATATATCTGTTGTCACCACATTAGACAGATTTATTTCGTTATTTTATTTATTATAGTTTCAAAAGGCTTCAAGATGCTGGAACTGACTTTTTAAAGTGACCCAGTCTACTTACTCAATGCTTTCCTGCGGTGTATAAAAATAAACATTGTCCAAAAAATAGGCTACCTACATTCCCTTAACCAGTATCAACAAAGTGCATATGTATGAAACACAAATCACTGTACTCATTTTCACAAGCTTCATCCATAAACAAATGGAGATTACAGGTGTGGTTGTGTTTTCATTGTATGCATGTATGTGGGAGGGCAAATACTGACTCTGACTTATCTGATTTGAGACAATAACATGCTCCAAGTTTATTTGCATACAGAGGTTTGATCTGAGCTAAACTGAAAAATCGCCTAAAGCTTGTTAAATATATCAACCTTATATCAAAGCTTTGTTAACTCCATATTAATTTGAAAAATCTAATTTTAGGGACTAACGATTAGTTAGAATATGCATAATGTATGCAACAGGACACGCCTGACCCCCTGCTGATAGCCTACTCTTTTTTTTCTACAGAAATAAACCCAACACACACACATACACACACACCTCAGAAGACAGCACGCCTTTATAAACAAAGAAGCAGGCCCACGCCCTTTAAAAGCCTGGAATTATAGCCAACTTACAAAACTATATAGTGTTCGAAAAATACAGTAAAATACATGTTAATATTTAAGTTACAAAGAAAGCGGCTTACTTTTTCAATAAGGTTACATTTGCATTACGTTAAGAACCGGTTATTCTTGTAGTACCTGCACTGCGCCGTTAGATTTCTGCGCATGCGCAACCTCACCTCACCTGGCGGTTTCCTTGTTTTAGGGAACACGAACTGTGGATAACAGTTGAACAGTTTACGGCGAAAAGTTCTCCTTAACTCAATAAGACGAACGTAAACTATTTGCTAGGTTTTTAAAACATGCCTCGAGCGTTCTTGGTCAAAAAAGTGAACTTCTCTGCTGGGAGAAGAAGCTGGAGTGAGGTTCCGGATTCGGCTCGCGGGGACGTGTATATACCTGGTGAGTGTGCCGTTCATGTTCGTGTGTCACTATTTCACACTCGGTGTATAAGTATGTTATTACATAAGAATTTAGTTTTGACAATGGTATTGCTGGAAATGCTCACCTTACAAATGCAGTTGAATAAATTAAGAGTTTCTCATTATTATCTTCATACATCACTTGTTAATGTTATGACGAGGACTTTTCTCAGTCAATAATTTCTAAAATGCGTCATTGTTTTTGTCATTATATATTTTTAAGTGTGTTATAGCCTTTGACTCTTGTGTGACTCTAGATTCTGCATATTTCGTTAAATGTATATTATATTGGTCAATGTTTTATATTTATTTAGAATAAAAATGCATAAAAAACACAAAATATGCATAAATAATTTTTTCAGTTTGAATTAAGTAAAATTTAATATAATCTCAAATCAGTTTTCTTAAAATGTCAATTTTCTGACAAACAAGACTTATCTTTTGAATATTTTTGCTACCCAAGTAAATGTGTCTTTATTTAAGAATCTTTTGACATTTGCACAATAAACCAAGAACAAAATACTGAAAATACAGAAAAATAACACATTTGCAGTGTGATCAGAAGGTACAAAGTAGTTTTTTTCTTGGCACTAAACATATATATATTTTTAATTCTCACATTTACCTTAAATAAAACTGAGAAAATATACAAAGAAACTTATTTTACTTTCTTGGCCTTAAATGGGTATTAAAAGTCTTATATTTACTTTTATATAACGTTATTTAAAAACTTTATTTTTTAGATTGAAGATATTTAAGTTCAATAATTTGGTTAAATTTAAAACAGCACATTTTATGTTTAAAGCTAGGAATTATTTACTTCCGAAATGCATACAAAAGTTTTTTTGAAGAAAGACAAGCGGGGATATAATCTGAGAGATTACATTTTAGGAGATTAAAAACAAGGACAACTTTAAAAATGTGTGAATATCTGTATGTGGTGTGAAATTATGGAACAGTCAGGAACAGATTCTCAAACAATGTCAGGATATTAATCAATTAAAAAAGTTGTATAAATATATATTATTAAAGGAATATAAGGATGAATAGAGGTGATTGAAAAAGAATAAAATGAGAAAAGTATGGTGACATTTCAATTAATGGCTGTTTGCGGTACTATGTATTTTTTGGCTCATATGTCTCATGTAATAGGAAGAGATAAGTAAAAGAAAAAATAAGTTGAAGTAATAGACGAATGATGTGTGTGGTAATGGGGTGGGAAAATAATAAGCTTGTGCCTCGTCGTGCTCCATTTCGACCATGTTGAAATGTATTGTTTCATGTTAAAGAATTTTTATGTATGGTATTTCTATTCGAAAATAAATTAAGTCAATTTGTTATTTCATTACAAGTCTATTCATACTAAATACTATTTGGCATTTAATAATGCTAATTTAAAAATTATGTAAGTATCAAACAGTACTTAAGTGCATTGTCCAGTCAGAATGTGTTGATCTTGCTCTTCTATAACTACTCTCTGCTGCTTCTGCTCCCTATAGAGTGCCTTTTTCCACCATATGTGCATGACGTCTCTGAGGGAAGCATTGCAGAATCCTCCTGCTTCACAGCTGCACAGAAAAACAGCACATTTCTACATGTTCAGTCACACGTCCCGTCAGCACAGCTGCCATCCTCTGCTGCACAGGGTCAACCTGATGATCACAAGCCAGAATGTTGCATTAGGACCCAAAGTGTGCCTTACATGCGCTCAAAGATAAAGGTGAGCGGACAGTATACCCCTGCGTTGGCTCATGTGAATGTTTTTGTGCTGAATTTGCTTGTTGAGTCTGACATCACACATTAAAGTTTCTGGTTTCAAACAAATCGCTCTACCAAATGCCAAAAGGGAACAACAAATAATATATATTAATATTGTGCCGTAATGCTATTGGAAATCATGATCCTAATGTGTATCACAGATGGTCAGACAGTGATTCATCTTTTATTAATGCTGTATTTTGAATGCAGCAAAGTAAAGAAACATTATTGACCGCCATGATTAGGAAAAGATCTGTTTAAAGGTTTAAAGGTTTAAATCTGTTTAAAGATTTGTTTTAACCCCAAAATATAATGTACTCATCATTTACTCACCCTCAAGTCGTTCCAAACCTTTATGTTTCTTTCTTCTTTTGAACACAAAAGTTAGATATTCTGAAAAATTTTGGAAACCGGTAACCATTGACATCCATAGTAGGAAAAACAAATACTATGGAAGTCAGTGGTTACCGGTTTTCAACATTTTTCAAAATATCTTCTTTGGTGTTCAATAGAAGAAAGAAGGTCAAACAGGTTTGCATTGAGTTAGTGCTGAGTAAACAGTAAACAGAAATTAAATTTTTGGGTGAACTGTCCCTTTAACGTGTCTAATCAGTGGTTAAAAATGGCTATTGATATTTTCTCAAATCAAACGACTAAGGGCTTAGACCCCATTACAGTATTCCATACGTCCAGTATTAACAAGCAGAATAACATCTCTTTTCACTGTTTCAGTTAACTACAGGTAATATGCCATCTCATCAACCTGCCAGCCCAGAAAATGCAAGCAAAATAGTGGATATTCCACCTGCTGAGTCAGGATTATCCTGTCAAGTGTGCCAGAAGACTTTCACTACAGCACGCATGCTGAAACGCCATCTAAAGTGCCACAGTGAAACAAAAAAATACTCCTGTGAGCACTGTGGAAAGGGATTTAATGATACTTTTGATCTGAAGAGGCATGTGCGTACTCATACCGGTATGTTTATGTTACAGTGTATCCACCCTGTATCCACCATGCATGACCACTGCATTTCAAATGATGGCTTGCATTTCCTGTTTGGGGAACTTTTTATTGAAAAAAGAAACAGTTTGTTTGTAAAATTATTAAAATATACATTACTAGCAATTTTTGTTACACTGTAAAACTACAGCACAATTGTAATCGTTAATTTACAGTGCATTTGTAAATTTTACAGTATTACTGGCAATCAAAATAGCGCCTAATATTGTAATTTTTTACAGGAATTGTTTTACAGTGTAAGATTTTGCTATAAATAATCCATTTACATAGTAAAAACAGGTATGTTTGAAAATAATGTTGCACTTGGTGCTCTTTGTATTTCCTGCAGTACAGTAATATACAAGAGGCCCATAATATTACTGTTTTGAGTTTTTGGGTTTTTATGGTCAAAGTCATTTATTAATGCGAATAAGTTTGCTTTAAATGCTCAATAAATGAATAGATGAGGAGATGAATGCCAACACATTGTACACTTGTAAAATACTTCACTGATTAGTTACAGTTTAACAGAATTTACTCACATAATTTCTGCAAAGCATCCTAAGACATATGTCGGTGCCAATAACCTAGTGGTTAACGCACCAACATATAGCACAATTGTGCAGCGGGCAACTCGAGTTTGAGTCTTGGTTTCCCATCACTCTCCCACTTCATGTCACTTACATCTGTCCTGTCATAATAAAGGCAAATATGGCTAATAATAATTAAATATGGCTTTAATAATCTAAAAACAAAAACGGCAATATTGACATTATTCTTTCACGTAAGAGGGAATGGAACGTAATTGTCTCGAGACTTACGGTCTCATTCACTTCCAATAATTTTTAGCCATAAAAATAACTTATTTTTTTCGTTCATTCATTTTCCTTCAGCTTAGTCCCTTTATTTATCAGTGGTTGCCACAGGGGAATGAACCGACAACTTAAACAACATATGTTTTACACAGCGAATGCTGTTTCAGCTGTAACCCAGTACTGGGAAACACCCATACACTCACTTGCACACACTTAAACTACGGCCATTTTAGTTTAATCAATTCACCTATACCTGTGGCTCCCAAAGTGGAGGTCAGGACCCACTGGGGGGTCGCAGGACAATGATGGGGGGTCACTTGTGATTTCCAAAACTCAAATAAATTTGATTGATCTGTTAGAATTATCATATTTTATCCATAACCCACAGAAGATAGTTCATAGTTACATAAAAACTGACAACAACATACAAAAAAAAATCCATCGGCTTTTCCATTTTTTATCCATTGGATTGCGATCCCTGTGGTGTTTAGATTAACCACACAACAATTTTCTGACAACCTTTATGGCACTCTAAAACATTAAAAATAAGAGATTTGAGTTTAATATTTTATTAAACAAATTGATAAAGACTATAAATATGATACGGTTGTTAGTCTCACTTTTTTGTGGTGTCAATATGCTCATGTTTATAGGCCTATTGTTGTGTGTGCAACATTTGTATATTTACAACCACCTTCAAAAAAAATGGAGGTCACGAGTCACTGACATTGTTATTTTGTGAGTCGTGGGCTAAAAAGTTTGGAAACCCCCGACCTATACTGCATGTCTTTGAACTAAGGGGGAAACCGGAGCACCCGGAAGAAACCTACATGAACACGGGCAGAATGTGCAAACTACACACAGAAATACCAACTGGCCCAGCCGGGACTCGAACCAGTGACCTTCTTGCTGAGAGGCGACAGTGTTAACCACTAAGCCACCGTGTCGCCAATGTGTTATATATTGTTTTTTTTTCGTGAATTGTCATAAATAAACTTGTTTGTAGAGCAAATAGTGTGACCGTGTTACTCCTAGTCCCCCACAGACAAATGAATCAGAAGTCCTTAAACAATCGCAGAACAGAGCTTACTTCCGCATTGAAGAATGTTTAAATATATACAAGTTTAAATATAAATTTTCATCTATTCACGTTCGTCTTTTCTCTCAACAGGTGTGAGGCCTTATAAGTGCACTATGTGTGCTAAAGCCTTCACACAGCGCTGCTCTTTAGAGGCTCACCTGAAGAAGATCCACGCCGTCACTCAACAGTACGCCTACAAAGAGCGAAGAGACAAACTGTATGTGTGTGAGGAGTGTGGTTTGACTGCGCAGACGCGGGAGAGTCTGCAGAATCACCTTCAAGCTCAACATCCACACAGACTAATAACCACAAAAACGAATCAAAAACTGGCTTATGGCGAGGAAGGAAACGCATCACCCGAAAGCCCTCAAACACAGTGCTGAGTCAAAATAGAAGATGTGGTTATTGATAAATTATAGCTATTCGTTTTGTTCAAGTTCAAATGCACTTTTGTACAATCAGTAATTTTACACTACAATATCTGTTAATTAGCAGTTTCCTGTAGCTTAAGATTCAGTTTTTACTTTATAAATGCAATACGCGAGCTCTGCTTTGACAAATTTGATTATTGATATTAGTTTATTGATATTTTAATAGTTTGAAACAATTGTCTAGGTTGTTCATGTAAATTAAAGTACAAAATCGTACAATAAGCTGCCCGAACTTATGTTATTGTATGGGTTTATTTTTATTTATATGATAATTTCGAATATTTTTATTTGTATGTTTTTTATATGTTTATACATCCAAACATACATCTTTATATAGTTTCAGACTAATAAAATATCATTGAATCATTTTGTTATAAGTTTTAAATCTAAATTTGTCAGAGCTGAAAACAAGCTCCCGTATAAGTCTAAATAAAGAGAAAACAGCGATGGATCAGGAGCAACAGTTAATTAACAGATATGTTTTACAGTGTAATGGCAGAAACAAATAGGAACTTTTTGAAATTAAGAAAATCATTCTGATGTTGTGAGTCACAAATTATGCATGTGCAGTAAAATATTATTTCTGTTGTGGGGTAAAATATAGCACAAAATGTAACTTTTTGGACATTTAATTGCATTACTGCATGCTATTTAATTAAAATTGATATCAAATGCAGTTTGTTGAACACAGTAGTGCTTTTTCAACATTCTTAAGTGGGATTAAAATGTATCTTTATATGCAATTTCAGAATTATTTCTGTGGTCTTTGAATTATTATTCATCATATTTAAACCATCATATTTGATTGTCAAAAAAGTCAAAAAGTAAAGGTCATTAAAGTGTAATATAATACAATTGTTTCCATCTTTTCTTACTGAGATTCCTATAACAACATACAGTGCTCAGCATATATAAATACATCTCACAACTCTGCCTTTTAAATTCAGATTTTGAATAGGAAGCTATACAATATTATATTTGTGCATATATGTTTGATTAGTCAGTGCTGAAGTCAAATCTGGAGCTCATCTCACTAAATAACTTATGATAATGGTCCAAAAACTAGTACACACAAATTTATATGTTATAGAAAAATATTAAATACAAATTTAAAAAGGAGAAAAAATCAAGAGAAGAAAGAAAAATTTTAAAGTTTAGTTGAAATTTTGTAGGTGGTAATTTTTTTTTTGCAATATTTTGCTTGAATTTAATTGTTTTATCTTTCTATTTCTAAATATGTTTGGTGATTAAAATATTATTTTAATAAATATATCTGTTTAATAAATCTGTTTTGTTTAAATGCACCAAAATACATTGCCTATATTCACTGAAAAATGGATGAAAATATAAATTTTCACAATGGGGTGTACTCAATTATGCTGAGCACTAAAAATCCTGATGAGAAAATGCAAGTTAAGTTTGTAAACATTGTAATTATTACATAAAACCAGTTCTTTAAGAAAAAAATCACTATATATTATATCTTAAGCAGATGTTTGGGACTATTACAGACATTAATTTTGATTCATCAGTTACAATTTCATGCAGTGTCATGAAACAAAATGAGATAAAAAGAATACAATTTTCAATAAAATCACACCAATATCACACACACACACATACATTACACTACCTGACAAAAGTCTTGTCGTTGATCCCAGTTGTAAGAGCAACAAATAATAACTTGACTTTTAATCGATCATTTGTAAAAGTGGCAGAAGGTAGATTTTTCCAATGAATCATCTGTTGAACTTCATCCCAATCCTCACAAATACTGCAGAAGACATATTGCAACCCACATGGACTCAAGATTCTCACAGAATCTCTTCAGCAGAATAGTGCTCCTTCTCATACTTAAGCCTAGTCGAAATTCCTGAAATCAAAGGAGGTCAAGGTGCTCCAGGATTGGCCAGCCCAGTCACCAGACATGAACCTTATTGAGTATGTCTGGGGTAAGATGAAGAGGAAGCATTTAAGATAAATGCAGTCCTCCAAGCTCACAGGAGTCGTCATACACAATATTAATTCTTTTTCCACTGCAATATGACTTTATATTCTATACTGTACATTATTTCTGTTAAGTGACAAGACTTCAGACCTTACTGTCCTAGTCAGACCTTACTGTCCTAATTAGATAATTAAAAATCAAGGCATGATCATATTTTATTTCGATAAAATAAGCGTAATCTAGAGGCCTTTGCCTTTCATATAAGCCACTTCTGATACCAAATGATCAACAAGAAGTCAAATTATTATTTGTTGTTTCTAAAACTTGGACAGGCAACAAGACTTGTCAGGAAGTGTACACTTCTGCACCACTTGCCTGTTCATATCTGTGTTCTGAAGGTTATTACAGAGTGTTACATTTGATTTGTGCACATACTCATTGTATACATTTGTTGTTGTTGTTTTTAACCAATAATCCAATAATATCCAATATCATCCAATAATAAATAAATCAATGGCTCAATTGTATATTTAGATAAGATTTTCGAAAACTTGTAATACATGTCATTCAACAGGGAGACATTTTATATGCAGGTTATCGTAACTAAGCAAGTTAATGTTTCTACCCTATATTCACCTGTGGTGTCTTGTCTTACTGCAGCTTCAAACTGCACCACACGTTTCTGACTATAAAAAAGCAAGAAAAAAAACTAAACCAGCAAGCATTAACCCAAATTCACATGAGTAACCATGCACGAGCACGCGCTGCGAGCGGGTTGGTATGAACTGCCCAATTATTAGAATTTGAAGGCGCGTTTAAGGGTGACGTCAGAGTGAAGTCCGCAAGGAGACCGACCGTTCGTTCAGGTGAAAGGAGGCTGTGGTGGAAAACACGAGATGCCCGTGAAGGAGACATCGGAGATTCGGGCATTTCGACGATTCGGATATCCTTCAGTCAAAACGCAGACAGCATAAAGAAAGATTAGTCTCGCTTGAAGTGACTACGACACACAGCGTGATTCGCAGCCGTCGACAGAAGCGCAGAATATGATGCACTCGCCGCTGCTCAGCCATCGCTCCGTCTCGAGCTTTTATTACGCGATTGCTGAGGGGGAAACGAGCGCAACAGTTACCCGTTATTCGTGATCACCGCCCGGACTAGAATCCAGGAGACTGGGATTATGTGATGCGTTAACCTCTGTTAAGGGAAAAGGACGCTTCTCTGGGTGATGCTGGTGTGTAGTGAATGTCGCCACCATAGAGACGCGGTGGCTCGCGCTGCTGATGGGGTGAAGTAGGTGACCGAGGGTCCTGACTGCGGACCGCAGAGCTATTTTTCATCCTGGACGGTGTGTGCCGTGATAATACATGTTAGTGAAAGATGCAAGGGGTGACGGTGACGGGAGAAGCGCCCACATTGACTGGGGGCGGAAGGGAGGAGGTAAGGCGTGAAAATGTTGGTAAATAACACCATGAGTTCCTGCTGTTAAGAATGCATATGGGTTGATTGTGTAGAAGGTGAAATAAAATCTAAAGCAAACACGATTCACAGTTTTAAAAAATCAATGTATTAATAGATTTCGCGTTTCAAATATAATAATTTCAATATTCTCATGCATGCATTGTGCATTTTGTATCCATGTAATTGTAAATACTGTCAAAAACGACAGAAAAATGTGTTATCTTTGACACAGACGACAGTGCTGAATGGAAAGAAATGAATCAAAACAGGATTTATTTTTAGGCCTGCTGAAAGTGATGTCAGAATACTAAAATGTTTTGATAAATAACCAAAGCTAACTAAAAATAAAGCCATTTTATTAAACTTCACATTAAAAACTATTACACTAACCTTACAAAGTCTTTTAGCTTATTGTTAGGAAACAAATATGTAATTTAAAAAAAATGCTATAAATTAAAATAATACACAAACATATGATAGTAATATTCTGAGCTGTAGAACCAAACACTGGTGCTTCTAAAAAGATTCAATGAATGAATCGCATTTATTACAGCATTTATTGCCATTTTGAGGTGAAGAAACTACATGCAGCAGAGAGATAATCACTCCCAGAGTCTCCTTTTGAAATACTTCCATTAGCGTGCATTGAATGTGCTTAGTGCTTAAAAAATGTGTTGTGTTAGTTTTTCAGCCTGGCCTGTACTTGCTTTAGATACTGGATATTTGATTTGATATTTAGTTATTTGATATTTCATCATGATGGGAATCGCCTGTTAATTAAGGGGAGGGGCTTTTAACCTGTCTTTATGCTGTGTTGTCATAGAAACCATGAAAGCCTGTGGATAAGATGCATCCCATTACTTCACTCTTTTTCCAGATGCTCTCTGATAGTGTGAATGGTATAGTGCATCTAATGCACAGACGCTTGACCAAATGGGTTCTTGTAGCCTTCTGAATATAGCAATAGTAGATTGTTTTGTGATAAGGAATAACAATTTCAGAGAATCGAACTGGCAAATGGCTTATTATTGTTTCAGCATAATAAACTAAATTGGAGAACTTATTTTAAAGGGATGGTTTACCCAGAAATGAGAATTCAGGCATCATTTACTCACCCTTGACTTATTTCAAAACTATGAGTCTCTATCTTCTGTTAAACACAAAAGAAGATATTTTAAAGAAAGCTGGAAACCTGTAATCATTGACTTTCATAGTTGTTTATTATAGTTGAGGTCCATGGTTACAGGTTTTCAACTTTCTTCAAAACACATTCTTTTACATTAAAAAGGTTTGGAACCACTTGAGGGCGAGTAAAAAGTGAGTACGGTTTCATTTTTGGGTGAACTATATCAAAATGCTTAATTGACCTTAAACTTTCATTCATTTATTTTCTTGTTTGGCTTTGTCCAATTTATTAATCTGGGGTCGCCACAGCGGAATGAACCGACAACTGATCCAGCATTTGTTTTACATAGCGGATGCCCTTCCAGCCACTACCCAGCGCTGGGAAACACCAACACATTCACACAAATACACTACGGCCATTTTAGCTTATTCAATTTACCTGTACTGATTGTCTTTGGACATGAACACAGGGAGAACATGCAAACTCCATACAGAAATGCGAACTGGTCAGCTCGAACCAGCAACCTTCTTGCTGTGAGGCGACATCGCTACCCACTGCGCCACTGTGTCGCCTTACCTTAAACATTAAACTCTTAATATTTAAGGTAACATCCAAACAATCTTTTCATTACAGTTAAGGTTATTTATGATGCAAAAAAGGTTTGTTGGAGCATAAAAAATGTGGTCCTTTAATCAATTTACCCTTATAATTCACTTTTAACATTTTATTCTATTTTCTAATATGTCTTTTTACTTCTTTTTAAAATTCAGGTCCTCGTGAACACTTTATATTTTCAGTGCCATTTTATATTTGTTGATTTCATTATATATATATAATCCCCCCCATATATTTGCATATATATCTATTTTGTAGGCAACTTTGAGTAAAATCACCTGCCAGGTGATTAAAGGTTAATGTAAAACGTTTAAATCACAAAGAGAAATTGTTCTCTTCAATCATTCAATCAACATAACTCAAATATTTTCTTTT
Organism: Danio aesculapii; assembly: GCF_903798145.1. Lineage (NCBI taxonomy): Eukaryota > Metazoa > Chordata > Actinopteri > Cypriniformes > Danionidae > Danio > Danio aesculapii. Next base: position 20,192,470 of record NC_079455.1, on the reverse strand, counting down.
CGGCTTTCCCTTTATTAATCTGGGGTTGCCACAGCGGAATGAACCGGCAACTTATCCAGCATATGTTTTATGCAGCGGATGCCCTTCTATCTGCAACCCATCACTGGGAAACATCCATACACACTCATACACTGGTCAATTTAGCTTACTCAGTTCACCACGTCTTTGGACCGGAGCACTTGGAGGAAACCCATGTGAACACGGGGAGACCATGCAAACTCCAAACAGAAAAGCCAACTGACTTAGCCGGGGCTCAAACCAGCGAACTTCTTGCTGTGCCACCGTGTCGCCTTACCTAAAACATAAAACTCTTATTAGTTAAGGTAACATCCAAACAACCTTTTCATTGCAGTTAAGGTTATTTATGACGCAAAAAGGTTTTATATGCTGAATAATTTGGTGGTTCATTCCACTGTAGCGACCCTTGATTAATAAAGGGACTACGCCAAAAAGAAAAATAATGAATATATATATATATATATATATATATATATATATATATATATATATATATATATATATAAACACTATTTTCCTCCTCATATATACATATATATCTATTTCGTAAGTAACTTTGGGTAAATTAAAGGTAAATGTAAAATGTTTAAATCACTAAGAGAAATTGTTCTCTTCAAGGAACTCTAATCTTTTGATCTATAAATGCTTTATTTTTGTAACCTCTGTTTTTAAGAGCGTATAAAAACAGATTCTTTCTCAGATTTTCCTCACATGAACCTTTTCGCTCTGCTTTTTTCACTTTGACTTTTCCCACCTGGCTCACAACGTTTATCTGTGATAACTGGAGGTCAAGTCTCAGTGGGGTATTCAGTATTTTCTTGATGGTTATTCACCCTGTGTGTAGTTCATTAAAGGAAATCCAATAATTAACCCACACACTTCTCCTGGCAGCACAACCGTGCCCTGCATTATTTTAAATGTGACAATACGCTCCTTCACTCTCGTCTTTCTCTCACTCACACCCTCACTTGCTGAGTTTACCCCCATATACTGTTACAGACCGATCGATAGACGCAGAGACAGAGTGGGGGAGGGCTTTTTTTGTAATCATTATTGAGTTTTCATAATGTTTGTGCTACACTGTCACTTACAAATGTATCGATACTTTTAGCTGTTGCTATTTCGGTTTAGTGACAGCTCTTCTCAGTTTACAATGACTGGCATTGAGCCGTTCTCCTCAGCTTTGTGGATAAACGCATCTCTTTAAGAATAATGAGTGCTTGCCTGGTCTGATAGAAACAGATGTATATGCTGACAAGGCAATCAAGACTTTAAGAGTCCACTCAGTGCATCCTGAGTTAATTTATGACTATCCTGTTCTCCTCTACTCTTTACCATAATTGGTTTATCCTCACGCCCCTAACACTTAACTAGTCTCTCTTGTGTACTAGCCGTACACTTATTAGCATGCCTTTTAGCCCTGTGCATTTTAGTCTCAATATCATTTGTTCAGACTGAATATTTTATGAGCCCGATGTGCTCCATCTCAAAATATGCACTCACAATTAGAAATGAAAAGGAAGCCTCTACCAGGATGGCAATCGTAAAGAGTTTAATTATTTAAGCTCCGATTTCAGTTCATTAATTATTCTGTGACTGATAAATGGTGACATAGTTTTGTTTGCGTGTGTGAGTGTGTGTGTATGTATATATATATATATATATATATATATATATATATATATATATATATATATATATATATATATATATATATATACATATATAAATAGGTGAATAAATAGTCTGTGAATGTAACTATACAACCCCCCCACACACGCACACAATATACCTTAAATAACTACTCTTAGAAAATGTACTATCTATCTATCTATCTATCTATCTATCTATCTATCTATCTATCTATCTATCTATCTATCTATCTATCTATCTATCTATCTATCTATCTATCTATCTATCTATCTATCTATCTATCTATCTATCTATCTACCTACCTACCTACCTACCTACCTACCTACCTACCTACCTACCTACCTACCTACCTACCTACCTATCTATCTATCTATTAGTAAAATAGCTATGTGTTCTAGTGTGATGAGGCTGATATATACACAAACAAAGCAGTGTTTGTTGACCATTTTGAATGTCATTGTTATAAAGTTGTTTATTTTTCTAATTGGCTCGTGTTATGTGTGTGTATTGGATTATTTAACCAGACAGACACAAATTTGAACAGCCTTCTGTAGGTGCATATTTACTCGCTTTCACCCACTTTCACTTTTAGTTGTGTGCACTCACATGTTCACATAACCGAACATCCAATAAACATCCAACATGATGAATCGGGTAAATGGCTGTGATTTTAGATGGAACAACCCAAAAACTCACCATACAGATGATCACCAAATGTCAGCTATAAAATGTGTGTGTGTTACGGCTCTTCAAGTCAGTTGTATGTAAATAAGGCTGGTTGAGAATCTCAAATTTTTGAGTAAAGGCTGGTTTATACTTCTGCGTCAAGTGATCGGCTTGACTGCCTTGCACGTAGTCGTGCATTTATACTTCTGCGCGCTGTTTGTGTTGCTCTGCAATAACACTTTTGAAACGCTAGCTGGCAGTAGGTTATGTTCCTCTGTCGAGTTTCTTTGCTGGTGTTTTGTTTTTCCTGAATTCCTTTAAAGTACAAGCAGCTATAACTCTCATTCAGAGATGGGAACCGGCGGACGTGCAACAACTTTAATCATAAGGTAAACACAAAACAACAGTATCCATCTAGAATTACTTCACGGGACTCGACACTTGTAAACACTCGCTCCAACGAGTTTGCGTGGCTCTCGGACCCACCCATACTGGTCACAGCTACCAATCCGACCAATCACAGAGCTTGCGATATGGGTCGCTGCGATGTTTAGTTACATTTTTTGAGAGGTGTGCATCAGCATCGGCGTCAGCCACAGCTAAGGCTATGCGAACACGCGAAGGCATATGCGTGCGCTTGATGCAGAAGTATAAATCAGCCTTAAGTGTAACAGTTTTGCAACATACAGTTTTGGTATGAATTTCAGTGACATGATTTATACTGATATTGATATGTTTTTTATACATTAAAGCAATTTACAAACAAATAAAAAGACATGACAGCAGCAGTAGTTCAAATAATAAAAGTAATAACAATACCAATAAAATATAACTAAAAAGACTTTCAAATGAAGTTGGGCAGTCATATATTTAATTCTGTAGATGGATTAAAGTTTATCGACTGAGCTGTTGTTGGAGGGTGTGGCTTCATCCAATTAATCATTATATATATTATATTTTGTCTTGCGCTTAATAAAAGTATAGGTTGCATATATCTCTGTTTTGTATTATATGTCTCTTTTCAGCAAGACAAACAAGGCAGTAAAAGGCAGATTCATTTGCTGAATTTTCATAATCTGATGATATGTTAAGAAACAGTAAAGAATTGGCTCCTGAAAGCCAGTGTCCTGTAATTGATTTCATCAAGTTTGTTTTCACTGTATATTCAGTAGCACTGCCACAACACCTGTGAATAGTGGAGCAGTATTTTAATATGGCATTCTGCTGAAATAGTTAATAAGGTATTAACTGTTTTTAAATGAGCTAGATCTGAATAAAAACCATTTCACGACCTAGATTATACACTACTAGTAAGTATAAGGGGAAGAAATACAAACAAACAGTCTGTTGCTTTGGCTCTCTTATTCACAGTCCCAAGAGGGAAAATAATGCACTGACTCATACACACGTGGAGGAAAACACACACACTGTTGGGTTTGATTTTATAATTCTTCCAATTCATCGGTGCTTCTCTTGTAAAAACCATTGAAAGGCACATATGATATGACCGAGACTTTCTTGGGTCATCTAAATAATTTAACCCATATGATTGACTCTGAAATACCAGGCTAAGTTTATACACTATTTATACATCACTGCCTATTTGTTTTATGCAGGTGTCCTAATCACAGCCTGAAGAAATGAATCTCGCTGAATATTATTCACATCTCTTAGGACACATTTTCTTGTGGTTCCAACAGGATTCAACACTTGCTTCTCTCCCTCCCACCTCTCTTAGGTGTTGTGCAGCAAAAGCATCTAGCAAATTAATTATTCATTTGTGATAACGTTGTCTATTTTATTTAAATTTGAATGGTAATAACACTTCATACTCAATGCATTCCAACAGACAAAGCATCCCAGCATTTTTTGTTTGTTAAAAGATGTCTAATAGATGTCTAATAGATGTCTAAACATATTTCAATTTGGCTAAAACAAGGCTAAATTTGTTATGAAGCGGACAGGAGACAGAGGTAAGGAAACGTTAGGGTGTTTATTGAATGACAACAAGGAGCACATGAAGGATAGCCAGGAGGATCAGGAATGATGTTGGGGTCTTTTCCTCCGTGGCTGGGTAACAGGAATACACGAGGATGGACAGCACACACCAGATACAGCTGACAGAGGATGACACAGACTTGGAAGGACTGGAAGACAGGACGATTCGGGAGGACCAGGAAGACTAGGAGGAATACAAAGAGAACAGGTAAGTAAATCGTTTGTTTAGCTGAGGATGACTACGCTGAGTGGTCGCTCAGTTGTCCGCTTTCGTCGAGACGAGCCCGGACAATGAGCGACTGGAGTGCTGTGCTTTTATCTGGTGCTCGTGAATGTGATGCAGCTGTGTGCTCATTAGAAGTCAGGTGATGGTGATCTTCGTGAGTGGGGGTCGTGAGAGCCTGACCAATCCATGACAGTACCCCCCCTCCCCAGGGCCCGCTCCTGAGGGCCGACACCTCCGACGCCGTGGTGGTCTCCCTCTGCCTCTAGGCGCTGGGAACTCAGGGTGGCTCTCATGAAACTCCACCATGAGACTAGGATCGAGAATATCAGCTCTGGGAACCCATGTCCTTTCTTCGGGGCCGTACCCTTCCAGTCCACCAGGTACTCCAACTGGCCACCACGACGTCGGGAACGCAAGATCTCCTTCACTGCGTAGACGGCTCCTTCTTCTAGGAGCAGTGGAGGAGGGGGTTCCTCTTCGTGGTCAGGCTCTGTGGAGGGAAGAACAGGATCGTGATAGGGTTTCAGGAGTGATACGTGGAATGTAGGGTGAATACGGTAGTGAGAGGGTAATTGTAGTTTGTAGGTGACGGGGTTAACCTGTTCCACGATGGTGAAGGGACCAACAAATCGGGGACTTAACTTGCGAGAGGGCAGTCGCATGCGTATGTCCCGGGTGGATAGCCACACCTTTTGTCCGGGTGTGTATCTGGGTTCTTCAGACCTTCTTCTATCGGCGGTTACCTTGCTTCGACGGACTGCCCTCTGCAGATGTTGATGAGCCTCGTCCCAGACTCTCTCGCTCTCCCGGAACCAGTGATCCACTGCGGGGACATCAGATGGTTCGCCATCCCAGGGAAAGAGCGGTGGTTGGAAGCCCAGGACGCACTGGAATGGCGTGAGTCCGGTGGAGGGTTGCCGCAGTGAATTTTGGGCATATTCTGCCCAGCCCAAATACTGGCTCCAGGAGCTCTGGTGACCACTGCAGAGGGTCCTCAGGAACCGTCCCACCTCCTGAATCTTCCTCTCTGTCTGCCCGTTGGTTTGGGGATGATATCCAGAAGAGAGGCTGACGGCCACACCTAGGAGCTTGAAGAAGGCTTTCCATAGACGTGAGATGAACTGTGGACCTCTGTCCGACACAATATCTTCTGGAATACCAAATGACCTGAAGACTTGATTAAAGATATTGTCGGCTGTTTCAAAGGCTGTGGGAAGACCTTTCAGAGGGATTAGTTTGACAAACTTTGAGAATCTATCTACTATGACTAGAATACAGGTATTACCTTCTGACGAAGGGAGATCAGTGATAAAGTCCACTCCTAGGTGTGACCAGGGACGGTTCGGAATCGGCAAGGGATGGAGCTTTCCAGCGGGTAGATGACGTGGGCTCTTGGATTGGGCACAGTCCTTACAGCCCTGAACATATTGCCTCACATCCCTTGCCATGTTTGGCCACCAGAATCGTTGGGATACTAGCGAGAGAGTATTGTTGATCCCTGGATGTCCAGTGCCTAGCGAGGTATGTAAGGAGTGGATCAGATCTACCCGGTGTTCAGGTGGTATGAACTGCCGATGAGGAGGGCATCCCGGCGGAGCAGGGGCTTCCGGAGTGGCAACGACTGGAGGAGCGTTCCAGGTGATCGGACAAATGGAGATGTGTTCGGGAAGAATCTTCGTTGGGAGTTCTTCATGATCGTGATGCTCGTGTAAACGAGAGAGAGCGTCTGCTCTTAGATTCTTGGGTCCTGGACGATAGGAAATGGAGAAATCAAAACGTGAGAAGAAAAGTGACCATCTGGCTTGACGTGGACATAGTCTCTTGGCCTCTTTGATATATTGGAGGTTTTTGTGATCTGTGATCCCCTGGAACGGATGTTTGGCTCCCTCCAACCAGTGACGCCACTCCTCCAAGGCTAGCTTGATTGCTAGCAGCTCCCTGTCTCCTATGCTGTAATTCTGCTCCGCCGGGCTCAACTTCCGAGAGAAATAGGCACAGGGATGCAGTCGGGGCGGTGTATCATGATGTTGAGATAATACTGCCCCGACGCCGGTGGTGGATGCGTCCACTTCCACCACGAAAGGAAGATTTGGGTCAGGATGAGTCAGGAGTGGGGCCCTTGTGAACTCCTTCTTAAGAAGGCGGAAGGCTGCGGCTGCTTCTTTGGTCCACTCCAGTCCTTTGGGTTTACCCTTGAGGAGATTAGTGAGAGGTGATGTAATCCTGCTGTAGTCCTTGATAAACCGTCTATAAAAGTTAGCAAACCCAAGAAACCTCTGGAGCTCCTTAATGGAAGTGGGTTCTGACCAGGATAGAACAGCCTCAATTTTCTTCCCATCCATACGTATACCGGTTTGATCAATGATGTATCCCAAGAAATGAATCGACTTCTGGTGGAATGAGCATTTCTCCGCTTTGAGGTAGAGGTGATGTTCTCTCAATGTGTGTAGGACCTCCGCAACGTGTTGGCGATGTTCGGCCTCACTCCGGGAGTAAATGAGGATGTCATCTATGTACACTATTACAAAGTGGTGAAGAAACTCCCGGAGGACTTCATGAATGAAGTTTTGGAATACGGAGGGGGCGTTGACCAGACCGTAAGGCATGACCTCATATTCATAGTGGCCAGTAGGGGTCACGAATGCTGTCTTCCATTGGTCCCCCTCACGTATTCTTATCAGATTATACGCGCTGCGGAGGTCCAATTTAGTGAAGACTTTAGCTTCTCGGAGCTGTTCCAAAGCGGCTGGTACCAGAGGAAGGGGATATCGGTATTTTACTGTACCGTTATTTAGGACCCTGTAGTCGATGCATGGACGCAGCCCTCCGTCCTTCTTGGCCACAAAGAAGAAGCTTGAGGCGGCTGGTGATTTTGAGTGACGTATGTACCCCTGACTCAGAGCCTCCCTTATGTAATCTTCCATTGCCTGATTCTCTGGAAGCGAGAGCGGGTAGATCCTACCTCTTGGCAACTGGGCATCTGGAACTAGGTCGATCGCGCAGTCCCATGGCCGATGCGGCGGTAGCTGGGAAGCTCTCTTGGGGCAGAAGACATCATGAAAGGAGCTGTACTCCTTAGGAATGTGGATAGACTGCTTCTCAGGAGGGCTCTCGACCGATGTTGCAAACAAAGAAATGGGGTTCCGACCTTGAAGAGGGAGATTTGGAAAACAGGTAGGTGTACATCCAGATCCCCATTTCTTTATCTCTCCTGTGCCCCAAGAGATGATGGGATCGTGCTTCACCAGCCACGGGCGCCCTAGAATGATGTCCATATTTGCACCCTCCAGAACCAGAAATTGAATCCTCTCTTGATGTAACAGCCCCACTTGAAGAAGGATGTCTTCGCATTGTCGATGGATACGGGTCGAAGATCGAGTGCACTGGGTTATCGGTTGTATCTGGTATATATGCGAGGACGCCTCAGTACGGAGGTGGAGTTGACGACAGAGGGATTGGGAGATGAAGTTCCCTGCTGACCCGGAGTCGATGAGGGCTGTGACAAGGAGAGAAATAGAGGCAGTAGTTATTTGTACGGTGGTAGTAAGTGGTTTACATTGTTCAATATTCGTACTGAATACACTCACTGAAGTCCGAATGGGACGAAGGGGACACTCCATACGGGTGTGTCCACTGACACCGCAGTATAGACACAGACCCCGGGTCAGCCTCCTCTGTCGTTCCGCTGATGTCAGTCTTCCAGACTCTATTATCATGGGTTCTGGTTCTGGAGAGGCTGTTGACTCAGGCGATTGGAGGAGTGCAGACGAGGGGGTGATGGTGTCCTGTTGATAGGAACGGAGACGATCGGAACATCGGAGAGAATGTTGGATGAATCTCTCCAGACCCATTGTATCATCTAATGTGGCCAGCTGGATTCGGAGAGTGGGTTCCAAGCCGAGCCGGTACGTGGTCAACAACGATCTCTCATTCCATCCACTTGCAGCTGCTAGAGTGCGAAACCGGAGAGCATATTCCTGTGTAGATAGAGTACCTTGCTTTAGATGATACAGCTGCTCTCCAGCGGCTACTTCCCCATCAGAACGTCCAAACACCTCTTTGAAATACTCCGTGAAGGTAGTGATGGAATTCATGACCGGCCCGGCTTGGTTCCAGATCGTCTCAGCCCATTTAAGTGCAGGTCCAGAGAGTAGTGATACGATGTAGGCGATCTTTGACTTATCTGTGGGATATAGAGAAGGTTGCATTTCGAATATGAGGGAACATTGTAACAGAAAACCATTGCACTCCCCCGCTCCGCCTGAGTAGGGCGCTGGTCGGGCCATGGGACTGGAAGGAAGGGCCGAAGAAGAAACTGTGGAGGCGGAAGTGCTCGGTGCTGGTGGTGCGTTGGAAAGTGGAGCTGGTGGCTGTAGAATCCGCTTCAACTGGTCCACCAGCTCTTGAAAGTGATCGAGGGTGCTCATGTTGTCGTCGTTATGGGTCCGGGCTTCTGTTATGAAGCGGACAGGAGACAGAGGTAAGGAAACGTTAGGGTGTTTATTGAATGACAACAAGGAGCACATGAAGGATAGCCAGGAGGATCAGGAATGATGTTGGGGTCTTTTCCTCCGTGGCTGGGTAACAGGAATACACGAGGATGGACAGCACACACCAGATACAGCTGACAGAGGATGACACAGACTTGGAAGGACTGGAAGACAGGACGATTCGGGAGGACCAGGAAGACTAGGAGGAATACAAAGAGAACAGGTAAGTAAATCGTTTGTTTAGCTGAGGATGACTACGCTGAGTGGTCGCTCAGTTGTCCGCTTTCGTCGAGACGAGCCCGGACAATGAGCGACTGGAGTGCTGTGCTTTTATCTGGTGCTCGTGAATGTGATGCAGCTGTGTGCTCATTAGAAGTCAGGTGATGGTGATCTTCGTGAGTGGGGGTCGTGAGAGCCTGACCAATCCATGACAAAATTTGGGCTGTCAATGAAAATCTAATAGACATTTAAGAAAAGGCCAAAACTAGACTAGTCATCTAATAAACAGAAGTGAATGACTGCCCAAATAAAGTCTGTTTAATCTGCCTATTTGACGACTAGTCTAGTTGTGGGCTATTCTGAGATGTCTATTAGATTTTCACTGACAGCCCAAGTTTAGCCTTGTTTTAGCCAAGCTGTCAATGCTTAGATGTCTATTAGACGTCTATTAAACACTAAAGTGTTTGCTGGGATGCAGTAAATATTCATTGAAATACTACCTATGATATATTATCATATTTCTTGCATCAAGTCACCATTATTAAAAACATACGCAGATATTAGCTTGTGCACATTGTAATACTCACTGCTGGCCCTAATGGATTCTATCTCTCCCATCCCAGTTTGCTCTCTTGTCCTTGTAAAAGGAACAATTAAACTCCTGCCAAGAGGAGCACAGCCTCCATGCCACGCTTGGGCTACAGCCTGCTTTTAGTGCTGCAGTTTCTCACAGCAAGGGCATTGCTTGTACTATTAACTGATTTATGTGTGTAAGTGTATGTGTGTGAGAGAGAGCGAGGGGGATTGTGCATGTGATGTTGTTAGGGAAGAGACAGCAGGAAAAAGGACAACGATAGGACGAACACTTAAAATAATGTAGACCAACAGTAGAAAGTGTAATATTATTGTGCCGTACCTGTATGGTACTGTGTGGCTTCTGACTGGTTTGGAATCGGTTCATCTTTGCCCCATGGCCACAATACCTCAAGCCACCACTGGAGTCAGAATAGGCAATAGAGATCCATATGCATTTAGCCGAGATGATGCACTCAGTGATGTCTAAAAGCTTCTAGACTTCCCCTCCACAGTCATACAGAGCGTTTTAAAAGGAGACATGGTTTGGGTTACGAGCAGCCAGGAAATGTATTCAGCCCTCAGGAGAATGATCTATTACTGAGTTCTCTCTGCTGCATGTCAGAGTGGATTGAGCAGACCATGCTTCACTCAGCTGTGTATGTCGTAATACGAATGAAAAATAATCTAAAACAGGAGTTCAAACTAGAGTACAGGGACCCCCAGGAGAGCGCAATGGGTCTGGGAAAAAATGGTAACTGCAATTTTAAAAAATACAGTTGTAATTTTTGAAAGGGTTTTTTACCCCCAATCAGATTTGGGGTTATTCAAAAGGTGCAAAAATCCTCATGTTTAAATGTATCTGATGTGTTATTTGCATTATCTGGCAGAATTAATCTTTATATTTCCTTTCTTTCCTTCCCTGTACCTCTGGCTCCCCCACCAATCATGCTTCCCATTGCTTTGTTTTGGCTCTGTCATCTCTTCATTCCCATTCTGCCCGACACCCCCCACCTCATCTCTTTTTGAATTTTGCCCCATTCAATTTCCTGTCCATCTGTACAACCCTCTGTCCCCCTTTCTTCCTATATTTCTGTTCACATCCGGCCTCCCTGTTCCCACCTACAGCAGCGTCCCCTCAAGCAGTCCCTGAGTGGCTCGCTGTGCCGAGAGTCCCACTGGAAGTGCCTGCTGCTCACCTTGCTCATGTACGGCTGCTTTGGCACACTAGGCTGGTGCTCCCTTTACCGCATCACAGTAATGGCTTCTGATGACCAAGGCCCTGCATACTTCTACGGGGACCGAGCCAGACTCTACCATGACAGCCCGTGTTCCAACGGCTACGTCTATATTCCTGTGGCCTTCCTGGCCATGCTGTACATCGTATACTTGGTGGAGTGCTGGCACTGCTACTCCAAAACAGCTAACCTTGCTAAGGTGGAGATCACAGAGGTTTATGACAGGATACAGCGGTTACAACAAGCCACTCCCTGCATCTGGTGGAAAGCCATCAGCTACCATTACGTGCGGCGTACCAGACAGGTCACGCGCTACCGAAATGGAGATGCCTATACAACAACGCAGGTGTACCATGAAAGGGTCAACACACACGCATCAAGCTCGGAGTTTGATTACTCAAGACTTGGGGTTAAAGATGTTTCAAAGGAGCTGCAGGGTCTGCTGGAGCATCCCGTCACCCGGTTGCGCTTCACCAAGTGCTTCAGCTTCGCCAGCGCCCGTGCTGAGACTGCCTACCTCACACAACGAGCACGCTTCTTTGGAGACAACGAAGGTCTGGATGACTATATGGAAGCACGAGAGGGTATGCACTTAAAAAATGTTGACTTTCGAGAACATATGCTAGCATTCCCTGACCCATTACACCCGCCCTGGTACACCCGACGTTGGGTATACTGGTTGGCCTCAACTTTCCTGCTATCGTGGCCTCTTCGTGTAATTGCAGAGTATCGCACAGCGTATGTCCACTACCATGTAGAGAAACTGTTTGGTGAGAATGAGGATGCAAATGACAATGATAATACTGAGACAGGGAACTACTGTACAGGCTTTGACCATGGCACCGGGGGTCCCACCCTTCGCGTCATTTCACGGGTCAACACGGTGGATATGACCGAACTGGAATGGCACATTCGTTGTAACCAGCATATGGTGCCAAGCTACTCAGAGGCCTTGCTTATGGATTTGGACATGAACACAAATACACCGTTAACAGTTGCAATGGCTGCACGAATGCGTCGCAATTCTAGCTACCTACTTCAGAGCTGCCCCAGGTGTCGGCGCTCAACAAGCAGCTCCTCTCTCCCTTCCTGGGTTAGAGGGAATGTGGCTGCAGGGACAAACTCATTCCCAATTAGGCCCAGTGGCAGGCTGTCCCTTAGTCGCAGCGGTTTCTCTCTCGGCCGCTTGCATACCACAAGAAGCCGCCACCCTTGCCTGTTTCACTCAAGAAGCCTTGGAGGTGGGATGGGCAGCCGGATGGAAGAAGGGGGCGGGGGTTTCCTTGGTCTTGGGTTTAGAGTGCCAGATGAGGAAAGGAGGGGTGTGTTAGAGAGTGAAGGGCTAGAAGATGAAGATGTAGAAGAGAGAGGCCAGGAACAAGTAGAGGAGAGAGAAAATGGAGAGACCAGGGAGGACAATAGAGACAGGCCGCCCACCTACCAAGATGCTCTGTACCTTCCGGTTTTAATCATTCATGGGGAAGAGAGCTGTCATGGGGGGCATGGGATTGACACAGGATAAAAAAACCAGTGTGATGTAAAGAAGAATATTTGAAGTGACTTTTGAAAAGTAGAGGCAGACTGCCATCAGGGTACAGATAATAGACAGGCAGATTGTGAAGTTAAGAAAGAGACGGGAGTTTTGACCTGAATCAAGACTCAAAAGTTGAGCCTAAAATGTCTCTGTGTAACACACCTCAAAATTTGTTCATGAATGTATGGAACAGGAGTATTCAATCTTGCACCTAGAGGTTCAATGTCCTGCTGAGTGTAGCTCCACCAGCTCAGACACACTAGTCTGGAAGTTTCTCTAAATCCTGTGAAAGGCAAGCCTGCAACTTTTAGCCAAACAAAAGCATAAATTATTTGCATGAAGGAGACCTGAGACCATTATGTGATTTGGCTACAAGGTGCCTCATGTGATCCAATTTAGCCTTTGCCTTTTTTTCCAATGGTTAGTAATACAGACTCTCTTATCTTTCAATAGCAAGATAATCTCTTGTTTCTAGTCCGTCTGTAGCCTTTGATTAGCAGGTCCAAGAGAGTTTTAATTTGGGTTGGAACTAAACTCTGCAAAACAGTGGCCCTCCAGGATCAGGTTTGGACATCGCTGGTGTAGAATGTGGTAGGGATTGAAATGAAAATATACATTGGTCAAGTCAAATCCATGTTGATATAGACTTACCATAAATAAATACATGTAGTACATACCTAGTAGAAAATACTGATAGGCATGAAACATCAGTGTCCTATATCGATCTTAACATCCTACTATTGATATCTCTGACATATCATGTCCATGGCAAACTAAAAGATCAGTGTGTCCTCCTTTTGACCATGAGAATAATGTATTTTACGTGAAAAGCTGGGCATCTGCAACCTGCATTTAACATTGCAAAGCAGTTTTTGCAACTCCACAATAACGTGAAAAAAAGCCCATGCTAGTATAGTATTGTAAATCCATTCGTCAACAACCTGCAAGTAGCTTACGGAAAAAAAGGGGCATCGGATGTGAACTGCATTTACAGGAATCAATATTAAGATTGACTATTAAAGGAGATCTGATAGAAACAAATGGTTCTCAGGGGGAAAATTAAAAACTAAATAAAATCAAGTAAAAATAAACCTAATAAAGAAGGGGTGGTAAAAGATCAATGAGTGAATGTAGGCTGGTGAATTGTAATCCCTCACTGTTTGACACTGTGCTTTTAATCCACTGTCCTGGCTAATGACTTCTTTTAATCTCTTGTCCTTTTTAATTGCCTGGTAGAAGCACAGTGCTTATGAGTTTACTTATCTCTGCCTTAGAGGTTTCTTATGTCAGCCTCATGTCTACTGCAGCCAACAGAAAGTAGATCTGTTCAGCAGCAACTCAATGTATTCCTTTTAGTTCTTGTGCATACATTCTTTTTTCTATCACTTTCCATTGACTTCTATTGTTTTTATACTGAGGTGATATTTTATAACCCCTTCCCTTAAAACGAACTAATCACAGAAATGTTTCTTGCATTTTTAGATTTTCATTAACACAATACCTTGTATATTTCTTTTGATTTCAGTTTGAACTATTCTTGTTGGGATGTCTCTTCATACATTTGTAGGCCTGCTCATTCATCCCTCCCTAGACTGTTAGAATGTTAAAAAAATACTGGATTAAGCTTGTTTCAGTTTAATGCAACTGTTGTTAATAGATGAACTAGACAACACAACATATAAATAGTGAAACATTCCACAGCCTCATGTAGTCACATCGGTGATATGCACATTGAAGAGCGAACAAGCATAAAAATACATGCGTAGGTCAGCACAAGCACAACGCGTCACCTACTTTACAAACAGTGCAGGGATTGAGTTAAAATAAGTCGTCCTTGGAATCACTGAAAGAACGAATGTATAAACACAACCTTGCACATGGAGAGTATGTTAATAGGAAAAAAAGGTGAGGTTCAAAGCTAAGAGCACACACTAAGGGCATCCCTGTATTGTTTGTAGGATTTCTACTAAGTAAATTATTGCTAATATTTCAACAACACTAGCATATCTTTCAGCGATGAGGAAATGACTACAGTGGCCATGACCATGATGCTCTTATTAATAAAGTCAAACCATAAACAATGTGTTTACTGACTGCTTTATTGTGAATATTCATGACTTGCAACTACAGATGAACAACACAAAAGATAATATATCGATCTGCATGGTGTTTTTTAGCTTAGTTGGTCAGTAAAGTCACTTATAAATTAACGTTTGTTATTTGTGTACTGCTATTAGCTCAGCAGGCACACAACATCATAAGATGTTAATATTAGGTTAGATTTAGGTCATGACGTCAGGTGACCAAAATTCAATGTCTAGCCTACGTCTAAGGACAGCGTTATTTTGACGTCCAATAACAAAGTCAAATTACATTGATATTTGGTTGATTTTAGGTTGTGTTGTAAAGTGACCAAAATCCAACGTCTGATAGATGTCATAGTGGTAACGTCCACACAACGTAAAGGTGTAACATGATTAGACGTTGATATTTGGTTGATTTCAGGTTTTATGTTGGACATTGACGTCTGTTGATTTTCATTTCCAAACAAAGTCCAACGTCCCCACAACATTGGAGTTTGTTGGAGTACAACGTCAATATGACGTCATCTTGACGTCCTGAGCCTGCAGGGAGTATACTAGGCAAAAAAATGGGCAGTCTATTTGGTAATTTCAATTAAATAAAACATATACGTTTAAGAATTACTGGGTATACTTAAAAGTTTTCTTTCATATGTTAAAACAGCTGCAAGTATTTAACAAGTGAATCACCAGCCTACCTTTATATTCACTTATGGTCACTGAGAAAGTAAACATTGCAGAGTATTTGTGTATTTTAGAGGTTTTCAACTGCTTGTAATCTAAAAATATGGGCAGTTTAGTCTCAAGTAGTATTGAAATAGTACACTTATAAGTGCACTAGTAGCACTGGCCATTGAAATGAGAGAACTTATATAATAAGTATATAAAGCTTAAAATTAGGGCTGCACAATATTGGGAAAAAACTGACATTGCAATATTTTGTTCTGTGATATATATATATTGTGATATGAGCACAGCTTTCCCAGATGACAAAAAATAGCTCAGATTCATAATTTTAGATTGATTGGGTTAATTATTTTAGGGAAGCACATATGTTATAATATAATAAAAGGAAAGATAAATACATTTACAAATGTTAAATAACACTTCATTGTAAAAATAATTAAATAAAATTAATCTTTAAATGTGCCTTAAAAACACATGGAAATTCTAAACTTTCACTCTGTTGTAGTTAAATTTAGTGTGAGTAAATTAAGTGATTTTAATCCCGACAGCATTTGAAACCCTGTGATCTGACAATTCGCAGACGCACATATAGTGATATTGATGCTGAAATTTTATATTTCAGAAAGGCTTAAATAAACTCCACCACGAATACATCAAATAAACTTACTTGGTATTTTTGAGCTGTATTTCAGCTACATATGAGCCTGTGTCTGTCACTGTGCTGTTTATCTGACGTAACGCATGATGGGAAGCAGACATGCATGTGGAAGCGGTGGGCGGGGAGAAGCAGCTAATTTTTATCTAACGCCACAGGCTACAAAAACAGCTACAATATATTCAGACAACACTGGAGACACCAAAGGCTTATCTTTAAAAGGGGTAAAATAGGTGCCCTTTAAAGTATACTCATTTTATTGAATTTTGGTAAATATTTAACGTCACAAATGCTTCTGCTGACTTTGAATGATCCTTCAGTATCAATGAATGAGGCTGTAAACTCCTGGATTTAGTCTTGGTAACTCTAGGCTAATGACAGTTGTTTTTAGACTTGGATCAATGGAGACTTGGCAGACACATCCACTTGGAGGCAGTTAAAAGAAGATACTATATATTTTTATACGATTACATACTTAAGTACACAATAATTTCGCATTTTCAAACGACTTATGCATCTATTTTTACTGAATGTCATGTTTCATGTTGGCGAGTGCCACGTGCTGCACTGCAGGCTCAAATCACATGTGTTTGGCCAATGGCTCCACCTAGTGCCGCTTTTCCACAGCGAAGCCTACTTTTACAAGTATTAAATGGACGCTTTACACTAAAATTTAAACCCTGTTATAATTTTATCTACTCTCGCCAAAACATACAATATTTAGGGTAATGTTGGAAACTTGTAGCCATTGACTTTCATTGTATTGTGTACAGTGCTCAGCATAAATGAGTACACCTATTTTTGAAAATGAATAGTTTTATTAATTTCTAACTAAATATAGCAATATATTTTGGTGCATTTAAACAAAACTGTTTTATTAATCAATTATATGCATTAATATCAGATTTTGGTCACCTAACATCATTATTCTTAAATTCAAACAAGTTATTTCAAAAACATAAATAAATAAAATCAACAAAATTGTGTATTTTTTAATTAGTTTCTTTAATTCTTTCTGTTTACTAAAAATACTTATTTTCCTACAACATATTAACTTGGGTGTACAAATTTTTTGTAAAAAAAAAACTATGGATACTTTTAAAAAATTGTTAAAAATGATACGTCCCCCCCCCCTACTGTTGATGTCAGTGACTACCAACATTCTTCTAAATATCTTCTTTTGTGTTCAACAGAGAAAAAGAAATTCATAAAGATTTGAAACCCTTTAAGAATGGGTTCGTTTTCATTTCTGGGTGCGTTTTCATCTCTTTAAGAAGAAAAAAAAATATTGAAGAGTTTAGATGCAAAAACCTCTAAGTGCCATCTGAAATTTCCATCTAAAATTAGCATTTTCTTGAGGCTGTTGTGTGTAGTTTCAGTAATTTTACTCATAGTGCAACGGATAGGTTATTTCCATTGCCTTTAAAGTCAAATAACTGAACATAAACAGGAAAATGCTAATTTTAAAGGAAAATTTCAGACGTCACAGAGGTTTATTGCATCTGAACTCTTCAATGCTACATAATATAATACATAATTAATTGGAAGAGTATTTCTTGATTACCTGTACTGCAGGGACTTACAATGTTAAAGCATTCTGATCGTCCTTCCTCTCCCTCCCTCTGTTCATAATCTGGGTTTGAAGGACAGGATCAGGTCCTTCATTGCTGCTGCCAATAATAGAGGAAGAGAAGAGAGTCTGGTAAGTCAATAATATAAACAATGCATTCAAAATTACTTTAGAGTAGAATGGCATTACTCATTAGGACGTTATAATTATATATAAAAATGTCAAATATGTACACAACAAGAGGACTCTAATTGTGACTGAATTAGTAAACTGCAAAACACTTAATTCCTAAATGTGAAGCATTCATTTTCAATCAGCACTGCATTCCAGTGGCATTTCTAGCTGTTAAAACACAGCGGACGCTTTGTGTAGTTGATCTGATTGTTGAATGTGCTCTGCTTTTTTATTTAAGTTGTAAGAGAAGGGAAGTAACAGTGTGGCGCTGAGATAAGCTCTTCTCTAAGCAGCTTGTTACCTCCCCTGAGCCTGGTGATTCAGACTAGTGTTGCCATCAGAGATTTAGGTCACAGAGACGACACACAGCATGTTGTCTGAGTGACAGCGATGAGAAACACTTTTTTAAATACTTGTATGTGCTTATAAATCATGTGAACTGCATTAAGATGAGTCTTGTAGTTGGTCAAATCTTTTAATCTTTGCATTTATAAGAAATTTGCCATACTTTCCTTATAAAATTGTATCATTAAATTATACAGTTTATATCACATATGGGTCAATGAAGCATCAAATCAATAAGTGTAACAAAGTTGTGGTGTTTTATCCCATATTTTTTAGAATGTGTCTCATTTTCTTTTAAAATGTAATCATTTTTTTTTTTACAAAATGTAAATCAGTGTAACAATATTATATAACATATAATCTTTTAGGCATATTTAGATAAATTATTATTGATAGATTCCATTTAAATACAAATTGCCATTATATTTCGCAACAATACTAACAATACATAGGTTTTATCTATTTGATGGTAATCTATACTTTACAAATATATAGTTGTATATAGTTATATACAATATAAATATATACAACTATATTGTTGAAGTCAGAATTATTAGCCCCCGTTTGAATTTATTTTTCTTTTTTAAATATTTCCCAAATGATGTTTAACAGAGCAAGAAAATTTTGTGTCTGATATTTTTTCTTCTGAAGAAAAGTCTTATTTGTTTTATTTCAGCTAGAATAAAAGATTCTAAAAAATTTTAAGGTCAAAATTATTGTTTCCCTTTAAGCTATATATTTTTTTTCGATAGTCTACACAAAGCGTCATTATACAATAACTTGCCTAATTACCCTTACCTGCCTAGTTAACCTAATTAACCTAGTTAAGCGTTTAAATGTCACTTTAAACTGTATAGAAGTGTCTTGAAAAATAATCAAATATTATTTACTGTCATCATGGCAAAGATAAAATAAATCAGTTATTAGAAATGAGTTATTACAACTATTATGTTTAGAAATGTGTTAAAAAATTCTCTCCGTTAAACAGAAATTGGGGGAAAAATAAACATGGGGCTAATAATTCAGTGGGGCTAATAATTCTGACTTCCACTGTATGTATTTTACAAAACTTAGTTGTTAAACGTTGATGTGAATCTGCAATCATACAGTTTCAGTGTATGAAGTCCCCTTTTAATTCTAATTAGCTGAAGTTGACCCATTAATAAATTTGAACATTATTTTAAAATAATTGCATTTAACATCTTGACCAACTGAAGGGAAATTGTCACACCAAAGAGCCTTTTTAAAAGCAAAACGTTAAAATGATTAATAATGTATTGTGTTATATAGCAAAGACATTTTACAAGTAACTTTTATTCTAAATCTTAGACCTTATTCTGGAAAGAAAACAAATAAATGACCAATAAAAAGCACCAAAAGTTAATTTTGAAGCTTATAAAACTTGTACTAATTAGGCTAGTGTTGTTATCCATGAATTTTCAAATGTACTTTTTTACAAGAGAGGCTAGAAATCAGGAAGCTCTGCCTTATTATTATTATTATTATGTTTAGATTTTTTTATTTTTTAAGTGGCCAAATTCTGACAAGAAAGTTGAATGTGCTGGACAGTTTGTTATTTGCCTAATAAATGACAATTTACTTTGCCTAATTGGCAATTTTTAATTTAAAGCCTTAACAGGTTCCTTTTTCCTCTAATCATATTTGTATTTTAAAAATTATATTAGATATAAATTGATATCTTTATTCTAAATCTTTAGGAAATGTTTTTGGTAGGCTACATCAAAAAGTGATTATGATGACCACGCAACATGCTAGTCCAGCTAAAAATTGTGCTTTAAGTGTCACTAAAATGCATTATTTAAACTTCACAATTAAATAGTAAATAATGCAAATAACTGCAGAAAAGTCCACTTTTCGAGGAAAAAGAACCACCGCATTCACCAGGCTGACTACGGGCCTACCACTATTGCCGTCAATTGACCATGACTTTTAGCCACAGTATTAATATGGTCAACTGAGAAAACAGGCCTACTGTTTGACCTAAAATAATAGCCAAAACAAATCAATATTTACATTCATTATGCAGTTCTGTCTGGCTTTAAAACCTTTTTTTCCCACTTCACAATATCACTGGACGCGGCGTGGGTCAGCTGTGAGGTGAAGAGTCGCGGGATGTCGAAGGACCAGCTGGACTCGGCGGTGATCCAGGCGGAGGAGCTGCTCTCACTGGCCGCGGAGCTGCACGCGCGGTGTCGGGAAGAGAGCGCGCAGATGGTGGCTCAAGTCGAGCGGCTGAGGGAGGAGAGCCAGAGCCTCCACAGCCAAAGTGACCTGCTCCAACAGGACATGGCGGAGATCAACAAGACGCTGGAGGTTCTTCTGGACACTAAAGCCGCGTATGAGGCCAAAGAGAGACAGGCTCGCAAACTAAGCAAACAGCTCTGAAACAAGGCGGGAAAATTGTTTGGCCATTCAAATGAGAGAAACAAAGAATAAAACTAGTTCCTACATTTTGAAATAATTTTACAGAGTGGGCTTTTTTTGTGAGAAATTCAGATTACACACAATGGGATTTGTGCCAAATTAAACATACAAAAGAATTTTATAAAACTGTTTACTCCGACTGTATAAAATGATGTCTGGGGTGACAGGCATCTTTTTAAAAAAGGGATTGTTTATACAAAATGTACAATTTTCTGCTAATTTAATTATCCTCAGGGGGCTTCTCAATGCTTCTCCAACCTGGAACAGCCTGGAAACCAATTGAGTTCAGCCATCGTCAATGACAGTGGTTCTCAACCATTCCACCAGAACTACACGTTTCATGTCTCCTTTGTTTGCCACACTCTTTTCAGATCCTGTAGTCTATGCTGATGATCTGAATTAGATGATTTTGGTTAAGGAGACATATGCTGTATCCGAAATCACCACTAAAATTTCACTATTCCCTACATTAGTCCACTAAAATAGTGCACTTGAAGGAGTGAATGAAACGAGTGAGTGAATTTCAGCACTCCCCAGAAGGGATGCCATTTTGTTTGTGCTCTGCTGGATTACAAACCCCTCAGACAGATTACATTAACTTCTTGGTCAAACACTGTTATAGTTATTTAACACTTAGCAGGCTGTTAGTAATAATACAAAGACTTGATTTCTACAAACAAACATTACTTTATATTTTACATTTTTAACCACACAACGGATTGTGCTTTAAATGCTGTCTTGTGGTCAGATGAGGAAATTCATTTTAAACTCTCACAGGAGTTTGAAATGAAAGCTTGTAAGTTCAATTCAACGTATGAACTCATTTTATAAGTTCATAATGGGGAATTTCTAGCTGTTGAGTGTATATGTATTGTAGACTTGTTAATACATTCCATTTTGAACACATAACACAAAAAATGATGCACAACAAAGCTGAAATTCAGCCTGAGTCACACAAGTCAAATGTGTATTTAAATGATATCCAACAACGTGATGCAACCTGTTCTGGAATACAAAATTGTTGTACACAACTGCATCCCTCAACCAATTTCAATATCAGTTTATCGACCAATGGCTGATGTCAGGTATTTTTTGAAAACCTCCTTAGTTTTTTTTAATCTGGTGATGGTTGGTTAGGAATTATTAAGCTAAATTAAACTGTGAATGTAATCTTAAATGTATCTATTTTTAATTTAATCATCCAAACACCCCACAGCACATAATTGTAAAGAAGCAATTTTGATATACTGAGAACAAACTTTCACTACAATTTTGCAAGAAACAAACATAAATATGTACAAAGACATTTTTATATTTAGCTCTAATGTTAAATGTAACAGGTAGCGGAGAGCGGGGTAAGTTGTCACACTGTTCATAACTCTAACACAAGAGGTGCTATCTTAAAAATCAAATAGCCACTTTGCATGACTGCTTTTTTATAGTCAACCTCCTGTTCACATGTGGTCTAGATTGCTCTAATCTGAGGTTAGCACACTTTTCTTATTTTTTACCCTAAAAAGTAAAAACAAATCACTTTAAATTTTATTCAGTACAACATTGTTAGGTATAGATGTTAAAAATAGTTATTTCGCACAACATAGATGAGACAGTAACGTGTCTTTTGATACGTTTGCTGACATGCTACGTTAGGCTAACCCTAACATTTCGCCAACATTAGCACAAATGTCAGTTTGGGGTAAGTTGTCTCATTGACTTTGGGGAAAGATGTCACATGTGAATTAAGCAAGGAAAGGCAGGAATTAAGGAAGGAAGGTATTCCTGGCATTGTGGCAATTGCCTATCCTCTGGCTGCTGAATATTCAGATTGGGTTTAGGTTGGCTGGGACTCAACCTTACAACAGAAATGTATTTCTGGAAACCAAGTTTGCACCATCCTACGTCACAGATTGCCTTAATCAGAACCCTACCCTGCCAGGCCTCGCCACCAACTCTGCCCTGCAGGTCTCAGCACCAACTCTTCCCTGCCAGGCCTCAGCACCAACTCTTCCCTGCAAGGTCCCAGCACCAACTCTGCCCTAAATCCGACACAGGGCATCAATTTGTTCGAAGGGTAAATAGATGTTAAGTTATGCAAGTTATCTGCAGCATTCCATTCAGTTATCATGGATCTATGCGCAAGCCAGAGAACATTTGAGTTTAAATTTCAAAGTAAAATTGTTTTGTCTGTTAAATGTTTTGAATTACATGTGTATTGTTTGAAATATTTTTTTCCAAACCCTCTAGGCTTGATTATTTACATTTTAAGTTTTGTTTTGATTTTAACAATTAAAATCAATAATCACACATAAGTAGTTGTGTTCTTATTTTCAGATAATCTAGTGTGACAACTTACCTGCTGATGGGGCAGATTGTGCACATTCTCCATTCAACACTCTACAGCTCCGTGATGAGATAAGATATGATAATTTAATGAATACAAAATATCTGCCCGAGACTTCCTTTTTTCATTTGGTATGTCATTTATTACATTGTGATGTATAGTGCTCAGTATAACTTCGAATGTATGAAAAGTGTGACAACTTACCCCTCTCCCCTACTATGAATGCTGAAAAGTCAGTCTTTCAAGCGTTTATACGCAAAACAAGACAAAATATTTACACAAATACTGCTTACATTATTATAAAAAATATTAATATTGTTACATTTACACAAATATTAATTAAAATTTTGCCCATAATTGTTTTCCCAGCTAATTTGCTGTGCTAAATTCATGCCTGTTGTAATTATCTAGTCAGTTTCCTTTAATAAATAATTTCAAGCCAAAGTAATGCATGTCAATTTATTTATTCATTTACTAAATGTCCAACTATCGAGAATAAAACCTCTCACACTTGTCATTATTACTATGATTTGCAATATAATGGTTGGTTTACTGTAGGTTTGCCGTTCTCTATTTATCCTGATCTTTCATATATTTCATATATCCATCCTGCTCACTGACATGTCAGTCAGTTCTCTAGAGATTACCTTAAGACAGTGTTTCTCAACCACATTGCAGGAGGACCACCAACACTGCATGTTTTAGACGTCTCCTTTGTCCGTCACACCATTACAGGTCTTTCAATCTCTGCTGATGAGCTGATGATCTGAATCAGGTGTGTTTGCTTAAAGTGACATGGAAGATGTGCACAGCTAGTGCTCCTCCAGGAATGTGGTTGAGAAACACTGCCTTAAGACATTTGTGCATCATTGTAACTATAAAACATCATACAGTATTGTGTATGTGAATGATTAAGTTCAAATTCAAGTGTTCCACAAAGATATTAAACATTTCATTATGGCTTGTGTACTTAAAGACTGCATGATAGCTTTATGTGTTAATGATTTATCTCTGGCGGGACGGGCGATGGAGGAAGGGCTCTGTCTCAGCACGACTCCACTCATCATCACCCCAAACCTTCAAACTGGAGCTCTGGCGTCTCTGTATGACCACCACGGCCGTTATTAATATCCAGAAGAAGAAGCTGACCCACATAGACCTCTGTGGAGGAGAGAACAGAATTTACACTGTATTAAAAACAAATCAAAACTGATTTGGGGTGCATATATACTGACACTTGCTGGTATGTATGAAGCATCACGTATAAGGTTACAGTTACAAAAACACGTACAAGAAAAAAATCTATGGTTGACAGATGCATTGAATGTAAAAAAAATTAATTAATTAAAAAATAAAAATAAAAATCACTGTAAACAGTATGAAGAAAAATCAAACCAAAGGACTAACCTCAGTACTGTACAGTCCTGTGTAGAACTGATTTCCAGAGTATGGGTGGGCCCATGTCTTATTCTCTGCATCTTCACAGCTAAAAATAAACAGTATTTCCAGAACCAAATTTTTTAACTGTAACTTATTATGAGGGAAAGTGATTAGCTTTTGCATCGTTTCACAACATTTACAGCTTTACGTTTCTCCAAAAAACGTTTTCCACAAAACATAACATCATGACAAAACCAATACAGGCTCATTGGAAAATGCTTCATTTTTGTCATTCATTCATTTACTTTTCGGCCTAGTCCCTTTGTTAACCTGGGGTCACCACAGCATAATGAACCGCCAACTTATGAAATGCGCAGTAAAATGTACACTAAGTAACGTATTTCAGATTGACAAAAATATAGACAGTGCCTTCTAGTGGACTTGTCATCGGAAACATGCAACGAAACATACCCAGACCAACATGCTTTACATTTCGCAAAAATTTAGGCTGATGCACGCATTTCCAATGAGCTTGGACTGGCCTAAACATATGTGTTCCTTTTAAAAAAGTTTGTATTTCCCTAAGAAACTTTGCATTAACTTTCAAAACCTTTGCTGCCCCCTAAAAAAATTCAAAGCCAATGCATCTCCCCAAGAAACATTTACTTAATCATGTTTATTCCCAAAAATCCTGCAAAACCTTTGCTGTTCTACAAGAAACATGCTTTTTTTCTCTAAAACATTTGCACTGCTTGGCAAAACTTCTCTGGTATTCCAAAAAACGTTTAATTTCCTGTCAACTTTTGCATTCTTGTATTTTACATAGGTTTGTGGTTTCCAAATTGCCGTAAAAGTTTGCTGTGTCCCAATACATTTTGCATTAACTTGCAAACATTTTGCTTTCAATTACAAAATGTTTCCAAGACACTTTTCTTTCACTCACAAAAGTGTTTTCACAAGAAACTTGCCATCACCTCAGGCAAACAGTTTTAAGAGCTCTCAAGAAATGTTGCATTGACTAACAAAACCTTTGCATTCCATCAAGAAACACTGTGTTGATGTACAAAACTTTCAAGTTCCTCCAAAAAATCCAATTCCTTGAATAATTTGCATAGAGTTAGCTCTCAAAGCCTATGCATTGTTGGCTGCAAAAGTTTTTAAAACTTGATGTACACTTGTAAAACTTTTGGGATTTCAGGGATGATATGAGATTGGAGGTAAATCAGTAACACTTTACTATAACCGTCAGGGGCGTAGCATACATTTTAAAAGTGGAGGGGCGGCTATATGAGATCATACATTATTAATCACCTGTTTCTAAATGGTCTGTCTCTAAAAGTGAGGGGGACACATCCCCCTGTCCCCCCCAGTTGCTACGCCCCTGATAACAGTACATGAACAATGATTTGTTAATATGTAAACTAAACATTACCTTATTATGAACTAATGATGAGTTAATGTTTGATGAGTTAACTTCAATTAACAACATGAGTCACAAGAGTTCATGTGTGAATAATAGCTACATTAATTGCTTGTTAGTACATGATAGTTTGTTAATTAATGTATTAATACCCACATTAGTTCATTCTTAATTTAACCATCATGAACTAATGATATGTTAATGTATAATTATATTATACATCATCATTAACCCATTCTTAACTACTCATGAACTCCTTATGCATGTCCGTCTAGTACATTTACACTGAATAACAATAGTAAAGTGTTCTGTCAACATTAACATCAACAGTTTAAACACAGGAGTTCATGAGTAGTTAAGGATGAGTTAATGGTGATGTACCCCTCCAAGTAAAGTCATGACATAATTTTACCAAAATGGCTCAGGAGTTCATGTTGGTTACACTTAGCTTAAACTTAAATGTTAATTAACACATTAATTAACAACATGTACTAACAAGTAATCAAGGTAGCCATTATTCACACATGAACTCTTGTTGTAGTTAAAGTTAATTCAGGATTAGCGCATACATTAACTCCTCGTTAGTTCATAAAAAGTAATGTTTAGTTTACACATTATTTTTATTTATTTATTTAATAATTTTGTTAGGAGTTTTCACCTTTTATAACAGGACAGTGGAGATTTACCGACAGGAAAGTGTGGTGAGCAGAGATATGGGAAGGATCAGCAAAGGACCTCGAGCCGGGAATCGAACTCGGGTCACCGCGAGCACCTGGGTGCTATATGTCGGCGCACTAACCACTAGGCTATTGGCGCCGACTAGTTTACACATTAATACATCATTATTCATGTACAATTATTGTAAAGTGTTACTGGTAAATCTTTTTAAAAATATATATCAAAAGTCACAAAGAGAAGTTGAAATCACCTGTTAAGGGAGGGAACGTTGTGTAGGACCGAAAAACATAGACTGTCCCGACCGATCTTGAGAATACATCCTGATACCAATAGCAAAAACAGAAGAAGGCCACAGACTCCCAGAGACGTGTTGAGAGACACTGTTCCTCTGTAAATACATGCAAACATTTAACAAAACACAAGAATTCTGAGCATTTGATCTATAAATAACAAGTTAAATGTGAAGTCTTTTAATATCGAAACAGTGCAACACAGTCACCTTCTCACATCCTCCTCCACACAGCTGGCATAGATCCAGTACAGAATGAGGGAAAAGCAGTAAATAGCCATGCACACAGCGATGGCTGACACAAAATAGCAGACAGAAGGAGAACTAGAGCCTTCCACGGTCAAAGCCTGGCCTGATGTGTTGAAATGAACACTTCCATAGAGGACGCAGAGCCCGTCAAAGTGACCCTAAGAAGACAACACATAAACATAATCTATATTTGCATGTAACAAACATAAGAAGACACTTTAGCAAGCGATATTTGACTATGAGCAAGTGTGTGACAAACAGATGTATATGGAAAGTGCTTCGTGCCAGTATCATATGCTTTTAATAAGCCATAATATGGTACAAGAGGCGACTGATCACATGGCAAAAGCTGTGTCTGACCTGGGATCAGCAACAGCACATATTTTGATATATATTGCACAGATTTTTCACACCAAAAACAAACTTGAACGCCAACAGATGTAACATATCTTTAAAAATTATTTTAAAATTCAATTAATCTTTCAAAACGAAACCAGACAGCAATTCACATCAGCAAACATAACCTAAAGCAAGATAACACACATTGTTAAACGGTAACAGATTTAAGTGTGTAAAAAGACACGTGTGATACAGTGTTGCACAGTTGGTTTTCTGTTTATTAAATCATACTGCTAAGCTTCACAAATTAGCATCGATCAGACATGGATGTTGAATTAGCATTACCTGAGTGAGTGTCATCCAGGCGGCTGCTATCACCCCGCAGATGAAACAACCGGCGTAAAGGACGAGCTCCAAAACCAGCAGCCAGGGCAGCCCCATCATGAACACGCTCTCACAGTCACTGTCCCACAGAGTCAAGCAGCCTAATGCCTCATTCATACACTCCTCAATCTGCTGTGGCAACGAGGATCGTCTCTATAAAGCATATCCTGTGCTCACAACAATGTTGCTTTTCACAATGATTCTTGACAAACGGGCCAGAGAATTTCACCGCATTGCTATTAGGTGTAATACAAGACTGCATTCAAGTCAAACTGAAAGGCAGTGAGGGGATGGATTATCAAGATTATCTAGAAAATGCAGTCCAATACTGATTACAATAACAACATTTATAATGTAATCTGTTGGATTACACATTTTTGGTAATGTAATCTGGAACATTTTTGATCACTTATAGATAATTGTTGACTTAATATGAATTTGGGATAATTATGATTCTTTTATATGATTATTCTGTATTACATATTGATTAAAAAATGCTCACTGTAGCATTTTTGCATCAACATCATGTAATTCACCAAACTTGACATGTAATACAGGTCTCCCAAACTGATTTTTGTGAAGGAGCTTAGGGTTTTCAGTTCATGAGAAAGCTATTAAGGAAAATAAAAAGCAATTATCAAATAAAATGCTATAAAAACTGATACAATATTGTATTTTTGTTTACCTGAATGCAGTGGCCATCATGGTGAACATGCAAATGCATACAGAAGTTAAATAATTTAAATACAATCCTAAAATCTTAGAGATCTTTGAATATTTTAGGTGTAAAGTGTTTGTAAATCTCTGCATTGCATAAACAATCATTAATTAACACACAAACAGAAATGACATTACACAGGCTTGAAATATCGTCCAGATTTCATTTGTCAGAGTAGCCATGTCATGTAGACAGCAGCTATACATAAAATGTGAACATGTAAGCAATAAAAAAGTTTACGATTAAGGGTATTTTGAAAAGTAATGTAATCTATTTCTTCCCAGTGATGGGTTGCAGTTGGAAGGGCATCCGCTGCGTAAAACATATGCTGGAAAGTTGCCGGTTCATTCTGCTGTGGTGACCCCAGATTAATAAAGGGACTAAGCTGAAAAGAAAATGAATGAATGAATGTAATCTATTTCAAAGTAGCCTCCCAGCAAGCATTTTGTTTTTTTAAAGATGTCTAATAGATGTCTATTATACATCTAAACACTGTTGTCGTGGCTAAAACAAGGCTAAATTTGTGCTGTCAGTGAAAATCTAATAGACATCTATGAATAGGCCAAAACTAGACTAGTTATCAAATAAACAGAAATGAATGACTACACATATAGAATCTAATCAGTCTTATTTGATGGCTAGTCTAGTTTTGGGCTATTCTTAGATGTTTATTTGATTTTCACGGACACCCCATGTTTAACTTTGTTTTTGGCCAAGCTGTCTACGTTTAGATGTCTATTAAACATAAAATTGTTTGTGGGGCTGCATTTTTAAAATTTGTTTACATTATTACACTGCCTATATGTTGTATGGTCCCTAAATAAACACTCAGATGTTCAGAATATTAGGTATCTGCTTAAAGGCAAACAATTACCAGTAGATTGAATAAGATGACATGATAGTACTACCACAAAATAAAATAAGTGTACTTAAGGTTAAAAATCATATATATCATACTGGATTATGCTAAGATGAACACGGTCAGCTGTGTTCCTAGATATACAAAGTGATGATAACACATCATCAACAATAAAATTATTAAACTATTAATACAAAGCACAAATTCAGCAGCAGCTTCTGAGTATTACAACGATAGTAGGATTTGTTGATTAAATGAGAAAAAGGATGGCTACTTACATAAATAGCAGCAAAACAATACATGGACTTTAACGCTGAATAACTGAGGTGCACATGGACGTTCTCTTACACAAAAGAATATGCAAGTTTGTATGTGAAATATGCTTATATCGTCTTTCTCCAAACCAACAGATGGCGATGGACTCTTCAGACGAGTCTCGGTGACGCGTAGAAGAAACTGAACTGAAGTTTGCTCTGTTCTGTTGGCGTTCATACAGACTATTTTGATATCCAGTTGATCGTTTGTATGCTTTTATAAAACTTCCAATGAAATAAATCAAACCTCGCATCTGTTAACGCTTTATTTTTTAATGAAGATGATTATTTGGGAGATGTTTTACCTCATTTTATTGTGCACAGTGTCGTGTGCAGCAGGTAAGAATTCTCCTGTTCTGTGCTCCATTATTTTCTTTTGTAAACATAGGAACATAATAAAGCTACGTATTATTCAGAGTACCATGGTAAACAATAAAGGGAACATGTCACAAGTTGTCACTGAACGAATGTGCTAATATAAAGCCAACTTTATCTCAATCTTAATAATGGTGGAAAACAATTAATGACATTTTGTGTAACTTATTGTAAATACACAAGATTGCAACTCAAGATATTTACTTTAATTTCTGTTATTTCAAGCATCACGTCTCACATTTTTAAGCTTTCCACTAATGTGTTGAACAAATAGGATCTTAAAAGGGGAAATTGTGACGATCTTTTGAAATCCCTGCTAAAAAAAATCTAGCTTAAACCAGCCTAGGCTGGTTGGCTGGTTTTAGCTGGTTGACCAGCCTGGTTTTAGAGGGGTTTTGGCCATTTCCAGGCTGGTTACCAGCCTTTTCCAGCCTGGTCTTAGCTGGTCAGGCTGGGAAATGACCAGCTAAATCCAGCTAAAACCAGCTTGACCAGCCTGGTTTAAGATGGACATAGCTGGTTTTGGCTGGTCATTTCCAGCCTGACCAGCTAAGACCAGGTTGGAAATGGCTGGAAACCAGCCTGGAAATGGCCAAAACCCCTCTAAAACCAGGCTGGTCAACCAGCTAAAACCAGCCAACCAGCCTTGCCTGGTTTAAGCTGGATTTTTCAGTTGGGATGGTGGTTACTTTCATGCAGATTATGACATAAGATTAATAAATAACAACCCTGAAACCAGGAGAAGTGTAAAATATATACCTAGAATACATTTAAATACCAAATTAAATGAAACAATGTGAATAATCGCCTAGACGTTTTACTGAGGCATCTAATTACAAACAAAACAGTGTTATCTGTTTATAATAGTAGTTTTATTCAGTTCTTGGGGCATGAATGAGGAAAAGCTGAGGAAAACTGAATGAAAATCGAGTGGAAATGTTTTTGCAAGTAAGTATTTTGTAAATATCAATAAATTGTTCTGTCAGATGATGAGATGGTGTTTATTCCTGGTGGGAAGATGGTAATGGGAACAAGTGCTGCTGATGGGAGAGATGGAGAATCACCAACACGTGCTGTGACTCTCCAGCCATTCAAGATGGACAAATATCCTGTCACCAACTCTAACTTCAGGTAATCTCCAGCTTCACCTCAAGAACTAGTACACATTATCCTTTTCACTGCTAATTTTTCTAGCTTATACAACTCCAGGGAATTCGTCAGACTGCAGAAATATAAAACAGAGGCTGAAACATTTGGCTGGAGTTTTGTGTTCCAGGATTTTGTATCTGAGGAACTGAAAAGTAAAGTCACTCAGAAGATTGAGGTATGGATTAAAAGCTGTAATACATAACACACAATGCTTTCTATGTATTTATGAACACTTCTGTTGTCTTAAATTGGTGTCGTCTTATTTCCTAGTCTGCGCCTTGGTGGTTACCAGTTGAAAAAGTATTCTGGAGACAGGTGATGTAGTTTATACTTTATATGTAGACTTTCATATACATCAAATATTTATTTTAGTGGGTGAGCACTATAGGTTTCTTTTTTACTTGGTATTTATTTATGAGTTGCAATAAAATAAAATAAATACAGTTTAATGTAATGCATTCAATTAATTAAAATGTTATTGTCATTATACTTCTTAAATTATTGTTTGATTGTGTTTACTTTTGTATAGTACAGTTCTATTTAGTTCTGGTATCTTAAAAATAAGTTTTTCTTACCTTAAGCAGGGTTCCCAGGGTTTTTATTTTTCATAGTTATGTAATATCAGGGACTTTGTTTGTAGCTTTAAATTGTAGTTTCATTATTATGTTGATTGTTAATTATGATAATGTAAATGTTTCCATACTATATCTCTTCATATCATGCTCTATTGTTATGGTTTGGCTACTTTTCAGCTCCATTTTATTCACAGTCATCAACCTAAGCCAAATACTGTCCGAAATTGTCAAAATCTGAGGTAAATTATCTATTGTTGTTCTCATGGTGGCATGGTAGGCTGTGGCATTCACGCAATGCTCAATTGGTACTAATGGGCCCAAAGTGGGGCAAGAAAATATACCCCACACCATTACACCACCAGCAGCAGCCTAAACCGTTGATACAAGGCAGGATTGGTGCATGCTTTCATGTTGTTGATGCCAAATTCTGTCCCTACCATCCTAATTTCGCAGTAGAAATTGAGACTCATCAGACCAGGCAACGTTTCTCCGATCATCTATTGTCTAATTTTGGTGAGCCTGTGCGAATTGTAGCCTCAGTTTCCTGTTCTTAGCTGACAGAAGTGGCACCCAGTGTGGTCTTCTGCTGCTGTAGCCCATCTGCTTCAAGGTTTGACATGTTTTACGTTCAGAAATGCTCTACTGCATACCTCGGTTGTAACAAGTGGTTATTTGAGTTACTGATGCCTTTCTATCAGCTCGAACCTGTCTGGCCATTCTCCTCTGACTTTTGGCATCAAGAAGGCATTTGTGCCCACAGAACTGCCGCTCACTGGATATTTTCTCTTTTCGGACCATTCTCTGTAAACCCTAGAGATGTTTGTGCATAAAAATCCCAGTAGATCAGCAGTTTCTGATGTTCAAGGTCACTTAAATCACATTTCTTCCCCATTCTGATGCTCGGTTCGAACTGCAGCAGATCGTCTTGAAAATGCCTACATGCCTAAATGCATTAAGTGGCTGCCATGTGATTGGCTAATTAGAAATTTGCGTTAACGAGCAGTTGGACGGATGTACCTAATAAAATGGCTGTTGAGTGTACAAGGTCATTAAGTACAACACCAGCCTGTTTTTTTTCCGTTCATTTGATATCAGATTTTTAGTTTATTTTAGTGAAGGTCAGAATTTGATATTTGGCTTAACGGGGGAACCTTTATACAAAATAAAAGTCTTTTAAGGTATATATTATGCATTCTATCCTTTTTATGGTTACATCTATTGCTGTTTTTGGTATTAATTAATGTCTTTGGTCTCTATTGCATTCATATTAACCACCGTAGACATTTTATCTGGTCTAAGTAGTCTTTTAACTTGTTTCACCAATGTGCAAATAAGTCCTCACACTTATTCAGTCTCATTAGAAATACTTTTAATCAAACAAATCTGCCAAAAGTGCTCTTTTATTTGCTTTTGTGAGTGTGTGACTGTCTGTCATCTCTGATTTGTTGTGCACAGCCAGCAGGACCAGGCTCTGGTATCAAGGACAGACTGGATTGTCCTGTGGTGCAGGTCAGCTGGAATGATGCCCAAGCTTACTGTCAGTGGAAGAAGAAGAGACTGCCAACTGAGGAAGAGTGGGAAATGGCTGCCCGTGGAGGACTAGAAGGCAAGCCAAAAACGCCTTATGCCCCTCAGTGCCCAAACAACTGTCATCATGCATCATTTTATGTACTTTAATTTTACATACTATTGCAGGCAGGTCATATCCATGGGGCAACAAGTTCTTGCTGAACCGGACTAACCTGTGGCAGGTCAGTTGAGGTATATGGCACATGGCATGAAGGACAAGTGTATATTTGTAAG
Organism: Danio aesculapii; assembly: GCF_903798145.1. Taxonomy (NCBI): domain Eukaryota; kingdom Metazoa; phylum Chordata; class Actinopteri; order Cypriniformes; family Danionidae; genus Danio; species Danio aesculapii. The sequence goes on along the minus strand of NC_079455.1, from coordinate 20,159,025 downwards.
TGTTTTGGTAAATGGTAAGATCTTTGTTCAAAGGGCCCGTTTCCTGATAGGGACTCTGCTGAAGATGGCTATCATGGTGTCGCTCCTATAACTGCATATCCTCCACAGAATAACTATGGTATGTGGTAATAACTACACACACTACATCAGGGTGTGAATTACAGAGGGGTTTGGGATGGATTGACCCTCCTAATTAAGGCTTGATCCGCCGTAAGAGACATCAAAACAAGATGTGTGGAGGGGTCAGCCCTTTGAAATTGAGAAATAAATTCACTCAGATCTGTATTTTAAATAATAATGTTAATAATTTAATTATTAATAGGTGTTTGTTTCTACGTATTTCCTAAAAGTAACGTCAAATTAAATGCATATTGCATAGTTTGTCCTAAAGTAAGCCGAAAAAGCTAATCAGGTCAGAATACACTGAATAGCCTATCCCACAAAACACTGAAAACTTTAATACATTTTATTAATAAATTAGATGCAATTTAAATAAACATTAACATTTGATTCACTTAAACATGTATTACACAAACTAACATTAGCAAAAAAGTTGACCGTCCCGATCGTCAATTCACTACATACTGCCAAAGGCTATAGAATTTGAAAGACATGTCACTTGTATAGTTTTGAATGGGGAAAAGTGTAACATCAATATGGCGAATGAAGACCCGCCTTCTAGTACAGGAGCCAATCATCAATCATTATAGACTGACAATTCTCTGGGGGAGGGGCTCGGACCAGATGACAGTTTCTGCAGACTTTGTGTGATTCGAACGCTTAGAAATTAAACTAACGAGAGTTTCATTTTATTGGTGATTCCGATATGAAATTTAATCGTAAGCTTGGCAGTTTTGGAGAATTTGATGTTTCCCCATTCAAATAGAATGGCCGAGCATACAGCCCGAGAGGCGTTTCAAAGATGGCCGCCGATTGAAATGACTTTGATACAGCACTGAAAATTAGTTATGAGTTCACTTCAGAGTGATTTGATATTCATTTTAAGTTAAATATTCATTTGTGTTTTTTATAAAAAAAATTACATTATCACATTAATACAATTAACAAATCACTTTAACACATGATAACGTGTCTTCAAAATTTCATTTAAAGCCTGAAATATTGGAAAGGAAATGTGTGTGTGGGTGTAATATATTATATATACATCTATGGAAAAAAAGTAAGAGACCACAACTCTTATATATATTTATATATATATATATATATATATATATATATATATATATATATATATATATATATATATATATATATATATATATATATATATATATATATATATATACATGTGTGTGTGTGTTATGTATTGAATTTTTTGTCATTGTCATTTTCTGCAAACAAATGGTCTAAATCAGTGTTTCTCAACCATGTTCCTGGAGGACCCCCAGCTCTGCACATTTTCCATTTCTTCTTAACCAAACACACCCGAATCAGATCATCAGCTCATTAGCAGAGACTGAAAGACCTTTAATGGATATCACAGACAAAGGAGATATCCAAAACATGCAGTGTTGGTGGTCCTTCAGAAATGTGGTTGAGAAACACTGCTCTAAATAATTATATTTCTTATAGATTATATGTATTATAACTCATTGATCTCAGTCTAAAGATTAACATGCCATCTTGTTTCAGGTCTGTATGATATGCTGGGTAATGTGTGGGAATGGACTTCCTCCAGTTTTCCTGGAGCTCAGAGCATGTTTGTGCTGCGTGGAGCGTCCTGGATCGACACAGCCGACGGATCAGCCAACCACAGAGCTCGTGTCACCACTAGGTCAGTCATACTGTTTTCATGATATTATTCAAAGTCAGGTCTTATTAGACTTTTAATTATTTTTTAAAAATTGCTTCTATCAGTTCCACACCTCAAGGTGGTCTGTCATCCTAAAGAGTGATAATGAGAAATAAAATGTTTTTGTTTTTTTGTTGCAGGATGGGAAACACACCAGATTCAGCCTCTGATAACCTTGGCTTTCGCTGTGCTATGAACTCCAATGCCGAACAGAAAAGAACTGAGCTTTAAGAAGCAGATATTCAAGACTAGATGATGCCAGTGGTGGCGGTTCATTCCGACCCCTGATAAATCAGAGACTAAGCCGAACAAAAATGAATGAATAAATGATGCCTGTGGTGCATTCACAGAACATTTCTCCTGTGGAGAAAAACAATTCTGGAATTTAATGTTGTATCTGTTTTTTTAATGCTGTTTTCTTTAGTTTTCTTTATTAAAATCTTCAGACTTTCTTTATTGCTTCTTTGCTGTAGAATTTCTTTATATATATATATACAGGATCAGAATTATAAGCCCCCCTTTGAATTTTTTATTCTTTTTTTAAAAATTTCCCAAATGATGTTTAACAGAGCAAGGAAATTTTCACAGTATGTCTGATAACATTTTTTCTTCTGGAGAAAATCTTATTTGTTTTTTGACGGCTAGAATAAAAACAGTTTTGAATTTTTTATGAACCATTTTAAGGTCAAAATTATTAGCCCCTTTAAGCTATATATATATATATATATATATATATATATATATATATATATATATATATATATATATATATATATATATATATAGTTTTTGGACTGTCTACAGAACAAACCATAATTATTCAATAACTTGCCTTATTACCCTAACTTGCCTAGTTAACCTAATTAACCTAGTTAAGCCTTTAAATGTCACTTTAAGCTGTATAGAAGTGTCTTGAAAAATATCTAGTCAAATATTATTTACTGTCATCATGGCAAAGATAAAATAAATCGTTATTTTAAATAGTTTAAATTATATTGGTTGTTAATTGTAATTTTTACTTTATTATTTATATTATTAATTAGTATTATGCTCCATTACTATTGTTATTTATTTTAATTAGCTTCTTAATAGTTTAGTAGTATTAAGCTGCGGTCACATTGGGCTTTTCCTCCCATAGACTTTCATTCATACGCACGTGAATGCGTCAGACCGGAAACGAAGGGTCATGTCGAGTTTCGCTGATTGCTGCAGTGCAAAGTTCAAGCTTAGTGAACTCTAACCTGCCAATTCGCATCACTTGACTGCGTGAGACCAATCAAGGATCAAAACACAACCTCTCTGGGCAGAAATTTAAAACATGGAGCAATCGCTCGCTTTTTAAAATATCTAATAAGCTTGTTTAATCCCGCCCCTTTTCGCAGCGCCGCACGACAGAATTTTGCACGCACAAAGCCCAGTGTGACCGCAGGTTTATAGTGATTTATGCCAATGCATTGTTCTTTTTTTTTAATTACTAAAAACAAATATAAAAAATGATTCATTATTATCATTAGTTATTATCCCTAAAAATGTTTCCTTATCTATTATCAACAAAAAAAGTAGCATTCCAAAAACAATCTGAATAATTTATTAAATAAATATTACTTGAATAAATATGAATAATAATTTCCCCCCACTGCCATCTTAGCAGTAAAGGTATATATTTTTGGACCGTTATCAACATGGTCTCAGGGTAACTTGTATCCACTAGTAACCGATGATAAACCCTCACCAAGCCCTTTGTGCTGAATCCATTTCCTCAGCCGCGATGGACAGCAGAATGACTTTTGGAGAGTTCTCAAATAAAGCTGCTCTGTTCTGCGTTTGGCCTTTCTTCACCCAGTGGCCATAGATCTTGAAGGCACAAGCGTCAATCATTTTGCGCAGAGGTTTGATGGCGTACGGGTCGCTCCGCATCACTTCCTTGGTCACTGGTTTGGCACGACGATAATTACAGTAGATGCGCATAGCAGCAAGTACAGTCCTACAAATAACCTGCAGAACAACAAGTGAATGACTAGAATCATACTAGAGTGCTTTTGAGGTCATCTGAATAAACTGTTGTGTACCTTGAACTTCCTGTAAGGGCTGAAATGGCGAACTTCCGCAACCACATATTGTTGGAAGAAGGGGTGACTGAGCGCTTCTGTTGCTGTGTATCGACTCTGTGGATCCACAACTAATAGTCTAGAAATCTGCTTGAAGGAAAATAAGATGTTTAAAAAGGTGTTGTTTTTTTATCTGGCATAACTTTGTATTGGATTATTTAAAATGAACAATACACACCAAGTCTTTGACTGTGTCTGAACGGTCATCCCATTCTGGTGAGCTGAACTGGTATTGTCCTGCAAGAATCAGGCGAAGCATCAGCATTTGTTTTCTGTGCCAGAATGGTGGAGATCCAGCCAAAAGGGTGTACAAGATCACCCCTGTGCTCCAGCTGATGAGAGCAGACCGAAAGAGGGTTATTATGAGGATCAAAATCATGTACTAAATATGCTTATTTAGTTATATGTACTAAGTTAGCTTTATTCATTTTATTCTGCCTCTTGTCTCTATTCATGTAGTTACAGAGAAGGCCGAAATTTGCCCTCTATTTTGTGTGGAAAACTAATAGAATAGCACTTGTTAACATGAATAAGATTCTGTACAATTTTACTAGTCTCTCACAGGACATCGCTAGTCTCTCACAGCACATTACTTGACTTTCACAGACATCGATAGTCTCTCACGGGAGATCACTAGTCTCTCACAGACATCACTGGTGCATTCCAAATGGGATATATCATTCTCCGAAAGGCACTTCAAAGAGACAAAAAATTATGGACGCCATATTGAAGTGTTGTTTCAAACCAAAGTGCTCAAAACTGGCCACTTCGAGGGCCCTTTGGAATAAAGGAGTTTGAAAAATCCGATGGACACTTCAAGCCATATCTTTTGACCAGCAAATTGTGTCAGAAACTGCACCCAATTTGGAAGGACTCATCGTTATATGCTCTAATCCCTATTGAGGGTCCCTCCAAAGGAATTAGAGCATAGGGATGAGTCCTTCCGGATGAAACCCAGTGCACTAGTCTCTCACAGACATCACTAGTTTCTCACAGTACATTACTAGTCCAATTTTATGCCCTTCATTTGCAAACTTTCCTCTGTATCATTGGATGTATGTCACTGATTACATTACACAAGTGTCCACTGAATGTGTCCACAGAACATCTGAATGGGTTTAAATGGAATGCCCTAAACAAGTGTTTCTCCACCACGTTTCTGGAGGACCACCATGTGTTTGAAATCACATACTTCCATAATATATAGTACGCTAAAAATCAGTATGCGAGCCGAGTAGTATGTCAGAATCATAGAATTTGAAAACCAGTATGCGAGAAGTACCCGGATGACCTACTAATTCCATTGAGATTCTGAAGTGCGCATTGGATGGACGCTACACTATCCCATGATGCCCCACGAGAGAAGTCATGAATGGGAGTGAAGCGATGTAACTGGTAGGTCACAAGATCATGACAAAATGGTGGATGTAGTACGCCCGAATTACATTCATACTGCTCACATTCATACTGTATAGAACGTACCTTTCTAACAGCCGAGTAGTACATTTAAATTCAAATGTAGCACCTACTTAGTAGGCTGTTTTGGCATCCCATGTCTCCTTAACCAAACACACCTGATTCTAATCATCAGCTCATTAGCAAAGACTGAAAGACCTGTAATGGGTGTGACAGACAAAGGAGACATCCAATCATACAGTGTTAGTGGTCCCTCAGGAACATGGTTGAGAAACACTGCCCTAAACTATGGGTGCCCAGTCATGGAGATCTACCTTCCTGCAGAATTTAGCTCCAACCCATATCAAACACAACTAAACCAACTAATGCCATGGTCACTAAAGTTTATGCTTGCGAAATTCTGTTGTACGTTGCTGTGAAAAGGGGCGGGATTAAACAAGATTATTAGACATTAAAAAAGCATGCGATTGGCCTACAGAGGTCATGTTTTGATCTTCTATAGGTCTCACGCAATCACATGATGTGATTTCGCAGTTTCACCAAGCTTGAACTTCACAACGAAGCGAACTGCGAAACTTGTCGTATGAGCTTGCGTTTCCAGTCTGTTGCATTCGCATTGTGTACGAATGAAAGTCTATGGGGCGAAAAGTGCAGTGTGACCGAAGGCTAAGTAGTAAGTGTGTTTGATCAAGGTTGCAGCTGAACTCCACAAGTAGGTTGATCTCCAGGAACAGGATTGGGCACCCCTGCCCTAAATCTCTGAGCACTCGGGGACTACACTGTTGTGATGTCACAATCGCATTGCATTCTGGGACATACAGGTGCTGGAGTGGACAGAGAGTATAAAGCAGATTAACTTCCTCGGTCCAAAATGGAGGGGTTGAGGGTATATCTATGTAAGCTTCTCTTGTTCACTTGACAAACTGGGATGCACTTTAAAATGGTCGCCCTAGTCTCTCACAGACATCACAAGTTCCTCACAGCACATCACTAGTCTCTTCTTCTTTACTTTACTGTAGGTGCTTACAGGTCAACAGCAGTCCCATAGCCAGAGTGTTTGGGATCCATTGAGCACTCTATGATTTCTGGAGCTAAGTAACCCGGTGTCCCGCAAACCTCTAGGAGAAAACAGAGACAGGCATTTTTAAACATTGATACCTGTAGTTTTCATTTCCTTCTGAATGCCTCTAGTATATTTAAAGTGTTCACTCAGTCAGTCACCATTTAGTTTTTGTCCGTCCTCAATCTGGATGGAGAAACCAAAGTCGGTGAGTTTGATATTCACATCATCATCTAACAGAATGTTCTCCGGTTTCAGGTCACGATGGACTATATTGTGAGCGTGAAGATACTCAACCACCTCCAGAAGAGCTCGAATGATCTTTCTAACAAAGAGTGAGAAGAGATGCTAATAATCAATCATTCAAGTCATTAAGTGTATTTTTATATCACTTTAAATTTTTATTTATTCTGTATATGCGCAGACTGAACAGATATACAGTTTCCCATAGTTTGTGTTCTTTTTCATTTGAAATTAAATATGTAACTCTACTGTACAAAGTGACGTTTATTGATGTTTTTAGAACAATATGTTAACATGGACAACAACACCAGACCTTTGCGATGGTATATTTGTGGGGAAAGACAAAAACACATTGTAAAAATTATATTTTTGTTAATGCCAAAAATCATTAGAGAATAGTCTAGAATTACTTCCTGAGTATATCCTTAACCCTTATAGATATATTATAGATATTAATTTTAACAATTAAAACTGCTATGATCAATATTATTAACCTGCTTAAGTGTTTTTATTATTATTATTGGCTATAATAAACCAGCGGTTCCCAAAGTGGGCTCGGGACCCCTCGGGGGGTCATTGGACAATGATGGGTAATGAAAATATGATAATGAAAATCAAATTCATTTTATTAAACTATTAGAATTATAATATTGTATCCATAACCCACAGAACATAGAAATAGTATTTAATAGTTACATTAAAAAAAACAACAACATGGATATGTTGTGAGCCCTGGGGTGATTATGTTATATTAAAGACACAGCATCGATTGCAACAGATTGATTTTATGGCACCAAGTTAAACTTTTACGGCACTCACATACATTAACAGTAAACGCAGCCCACAACTGAACATGGAGGATGATCTCTGATTGGCGTTCTCCAAAATTAAATGAAAAATAGACTTGGGTCTATTGGTGTGTGCACGCTGTTGCATGCAAGATTTGTATTTGTATAACCACCTCAGAGCATATTGGGGGTTGCGAGTCACTGGCATTGCTATTTTGGGGGACACGGGCTGAAAAGTTTGGGAACCACTGTAATAAACCACTATTGTCCAAAGACTTTCCTAATTAACCTAACTTTCTTACCTACCCTAATGAACCTATTTAAGCAACTGCACTTTATGCTGGATGCTAGTATCTTGCTAAATATTATATACTGTCACTATGACAAAGACAAAATAAATTGGTTATAAAAATATTATGGTTAATATGTGTGTGATCATTCTGTTAAACAACACTAGGAAAATATTTGAAAAAGAAAGAGAATTTTACAGGAAGGCTAATAATTTGGTCTTCAACTGCATATAAAGTAAACACATGTCTAATATGCAAGAAAGTTGCATTTATTTGATTAAAAACTGTAAAAACAGTATTCTTGTGAAATGTTTTATATTGAAATATATTTGAGAATGTAATGTATTACTTTGTCACATTATTAATGCTGAAAACTATTGTGCTGCTTAATATTTTGGTGGAAAATATGCAACATTTACTAAAAAAAATCTAAATATTTGATCTTTCTATGAATGCATCCTTGTTGAATAATATTTTTAAAACTATATTCAAGAGTTCACACTTAGCTGATGATTGATTATAAAGCGTGTTTGGCATGCTGTGCCGGGAGAGAGCCCTGAGCTCATGAGATGCTCGAGCCCTGGGCTCCCTCTCGTTTGCAGTGCGAGAGGGGAGTTTGAGCTCAGGTAGGTCTCGAGAACTCCCCTGCTTGTTAATAGTGAATGCAAATTATAAATAACTATGGAAAGAAATATTGCTGATTAATCCCACATCTATGGTGTCAATTTAGTTAGAATTTACTTATGTTAGCCCAGGGAAAACCCATACAAACACGGGGAGAACATGTAAACTCCGCATAGAAATGTCTAAACTTGGCCAGGTAAAGACTTCAACCAGTGACATTCTTGCTGTGAGGCAATGATGCTAACCACTGGGCCTCCGTTTCACCCTGTCAAGGAAAGTGGAGGAGTAGGGGTGGAAGGGGGGATTCTTGAAAATGAAGATGGCTAAGGTAAGATACTCTGGTTATTTATAGCGATTTAGGAATCATCTGATTGGTGGATCATGCATTAGCTAATGCGGGACAAGCCACAATCAATTATAAGCACGTGCTCCTCTCGAAATTATTTTAGAAATAAACTTCACTAAGAGAGTTCATAGTAATATAAAGATATTCATGAACATGGCAATGTGCCATGACCTAACATTACACTCATCAAACAAGATACCCTGTTGATGTTCACAACCATCTAATTATAATGCCCTTCTTAGCACATGGTTTGTTTTACATCATTTAAATACAGTAAGAAGCATCTACAAGTGCTGAGAGATTTATTTAAGGAAGCTGACCGTGTCTCTTTCTCACTTAGAGTGACTTTTTCAGTGAGGTAGTCGAAGAGCTCTCCTCTCTTCATCCTGTTAAAAGAGCATTCACATTTAAACAAACCGAAGCAAATGTCAAGGCCTGTAAACTGAGCTGGCACATTTCAGAATTTCTAAGAAACTATAATTAAATCTCCTCAGTAGCTGGACAAGGGAAGGAATTTGGATGGATTTGTGCTCACGTTTTGAATGGAGAATCAGGCTTTGAAAGCAACAGTTTAATCTTGGCAATCAGCCTGTTGTGGCTCTTAGAATAGCCAGTCTCTTATCTGTATGCTGCAGAGCGCTAGCTAGGCTAATCTCCACAGGGAACACATGGGAAATCTGAATAGGAAGCACACTAGTGAATAACACAACAGTTAGTATGAGCAGTCGCCTGGACTTGAGCTCTACAAAAAAAATAACTAAGAGAGAACTTGTTTTTTAGAGGTGTTCCATTAACAAAAAAGGTATAGTTCACATAAAACTGAAAATGTACTCAGACAAAGTGTTTGGAGTTTATGAAATCTGTTGAGCACAAAGGAGGATATTTTGAACAAAGCTCAAAATAGTAACCACTGACATTCATAGTAGGAAAAACCCACTATAGAATAGGTTATCGGTTTCCAAATTTCATCAAAATATCTTATTTTGTGTTTAACAGAAGAAATACATAAAGGTTGAGTAAATGATGACTGAATTTTCAGTTTTGAGTGAAACTGTCTATAATGTTCTGATCCCTAGCTTGGGTAAATTACTTGGAAATAGAATTGTTATTGATTAGAAATTACATGATGAAATTCTAACTAATTTTAGATTACATTTTAATACCTTTTTTAAAACTTACCACTTAATGTAACCTTTTGATATATAAAACATTCAAAGGCAAACAGCATATGATAATTGTCTTCAAAATACAAAATATATTAAACCAGAATTCAACTTTAAGAATGCTACGGTAATAATTCATAACTTATTTAACAGTAAGCTTCCTTAATATAGACTATACGGGGAATAACCGTGAATTCACTTTCCAAGAAATCCCTGCATGGCACTTTTTTGTTGACATTACTATAGCTCTTTTAGTTTATTCTCTTGTGTTATGCAGATCATAGTTTTATGTTACATCTAATGTTAATAAATAATGTTTATTGGACTACTTTAATTGTATGTGTGTTACCATGATGGAGTTTAGTAGTGTGTGCATGACACTGAGTACCTTCTATATATTAACATTAGGGCTGGGCGATTTGGCCTAAAATCAAAATCTCGATTAATTGAACGTTTTAACTCAATTACGATTAATGAACGATTATTTTATTTATTTATTAAATTTTTTTGGCCTCACAGTTTACTGACATGCTTTGTACAGTAAATATGCTCACATATTACCAGTGAGAGATTTTTAAATGAAGGGTGAATTACTTGATTTTAAACTAATTAAAGGAAACACACTATCTACTATCTATGATTGTTTATTAAACATCAATGCTGAACAACTGAAATTAATACGCCCCGCCCACACTCGTCACCGCTACCAAACCAACCAATCATAAAGCCTGCGCTATGTGTCATCGTGACGTGTAGTTACATTTTTTGATAGGTGCATGATGGCTGTGCTGCACCATATGCATGCGCTCGACGCAGAAGTAAAAATCAGTCTTAACAGAGCATGGTCACATGACCCCACATGCAGTAGGAAAAGTACCTGAAAAAACAGCCTATAAAAATTTGATCGGTTTAAGATTATGAATGTCAATTTCGATTACTTATCGATTAATAGCCCAGCCCTAATTAGTACATTTCTTTGCTTGTAGGAAAAGTTGTGATGGGCATTGGTTCACCATACGACTTTCTCATCCAAACCTGCTTATGGTTGTGTTTTTGTCTATGTAACAATGTTAAGTTGTGCAGATGTTTGTACTTCAAAATATTGGTGTAAAAAAAAACTGGTAATTTACCGTAAAATTTAAAATTAGTTTACGTTGCTATCGTAGTTTTGAATTTCCAGCAATCACAGCTGCTGTTTTTTTAACATCAATTTTAACATTTTTTTACAGTGTTTTATTTTTATTATTTAAGTACTTTCAACATGTAGCACTTTTTTACTTTGACTTTTTTTAAAATTCAAGTCCTTGATGTGTTTGGTCAATAATAATAATAGTGAGGCACAGAAATGAAGGTTCCATGCAATGAAAGGAAGAAAAGGTTTACTTACAGATCAAATACCAAAAAGAAGAAGGCCTTTGATTCAAAGCAATCCTTGAGTTGAACTATGAGGGGAAAACAAAACCAACATTTGTATGTTGTTGCAAAATCACAGCTGCAGTTTTTACTTTTGTAAAGAAATAGATATTTTATACTATAAAGCCATGACCTTCGATTTTGTTGTATGTGTTGTGAAAGTCTTTGAGGGGTAGTCGATAGTCATACTTATGTTCTTTTGTCCAGACACTTTTCGAAGTATGTCGATCTCTTTCACAGTGGCCTGCTGGATTTCTTGTATCTCTTGAGGTGTCATTTTGTCTGATGGTGTGATGTCTATGATCTTTACTGCATATTCCTGACCAGTCCGTTTATCCACACATCTGCGAACTACACTGCTTACACCCCTGGAAGAAAATTTATTCTATTAATTTTGTCATAGATTGCAGACACAAATTCATCAGAGTGACACTAACCTTCCCAAGATCTCCTTTGGATCATATTTGTCATAAAATTCTTGTCCACCGACCCATTCAGGGTTTTCCTCTTCTTTTGTCATTCTGATGAATCCAGACTTGTACCTGCTTCAAAATAATGCCTTAAAGTTTAACACAGAGACATGTGCATACCAGTATTTCATTGAAATGTGTGATTATTTTGTTTTGTTCATAACTCATAATGATTGTTGTTTTCCTGCAAAATGTAATTGAGTCTCAAACTGACTTCACTCACTTAGCCGTTCGTCCTTCAGTAGCCTATTTATGCCTCAGTTGTAGCAACAGACGACGCTCATAAACAACACCTCCAAGAACAAACCGCTTCAAAAGTTCACGATTTTGTCGTTTGTTTATATAGCCTTTAATTGTGCTCCAGCTCTCTGCCCAGAAGACTTGACTTTGGCTGTAAATCAGCAATGTAAGTTTCGCGAATCGTTCTTAAGAGTCGGATCATTTCAGTGAATCAGTCGAACTGTTTCAGTCAAACATTTTGTTTGCTTATTAATCTGACAAGCTCCGTGTGGATTTTGTCTTGAGTAAACTTTTGGTTAACATAGTTCTATGAAAATAACAATCATATTTATGATTATTAATAATAATTATAATAATTAATACAAATTACTTTCAAGTGCTAAATAGGAGATGCAACAACTAAGTCTTAAATAGGCAAAATTTTACTTCAGCTGAAATGTCACCAACGTTTTTAATAAAATATGAAACAAACCGTAATTATATATTGTGCGTTTGTTGTATAACTTATTTAATGGAAATAACCTCTGAACCGTTTATACAGGTCTTCTACATGAACTATTCAAAAGAACCGATTCGAGCAAACGAGTCGGAGTTCCCATAACTAGGCTACTTTAAATAGCCCAGCTGTTATTTGAGTAAAGCTGAGGGCTACAGCCAAGTGGAACAGCTTGTACTCATGTGTTTACTTTAGACAGATCAGATAATGTTAACAACATTACATCTAGCCTTTATAATATGCATGCAATTTCTGTCCCTTACTTAGGCTCTCTCTGAGGAAGGCTTATAGATTTTATGAAATCGCTGTAGCTATAATTTGTCATACTTTTAACAATTTTTCTGATCTATTCACAGCACAGGCTACACATTTTTACAGTTTTTTTTTTAGGGAGGGTAATATATTTTAATGTGGATAAAATATTACAATTAGGCTACAATAAACAGGCTCATTAGTAAAAATACGACATATCAATGTATTAAGGCCAACTGCATTGTATGCATATTAATCTGAGTAGTAATAATAATAGCAATAATAATAATTGTGTAAGCCTGCTTATACTGCTAAAAAAAACAAAGGGAACATTTAAACAACACAATTATTTCCAAGTGTCCCTTTTATCTCCTAGTCCCTTTATTAATCCTGGGTCACCACAGCGGAATGAACCGCCAACTTATCCAGCATATGTTTCACGGAGCGGATGCCCTTCCAGCCACAACCCATTCTTGGGAAACATCTATACACACCCATTCACTACAGACAATTTAGCTTACCCAGTTCACCTGTACCGCATGACTTTGGACTGTGGGGGAAACCGGAGCACACAGAGGAAACCCACACGAACGCAGGGAGAACATGCAAACTCCACACAGAAACGCCAACTGACCCAGCCGAGGCTCAAACCAACGACCTTCTTGCTGTGAGGCGACAGCACTACTATTGCGCCACTGCGTCGCCTTATACAATATTATATTTGTTCATATACATTAAATTAGTCAGTACTGAAGCCAAATCTGGAGCTTATCTAACAAAATAACTTACAATATCGGTCCAAAAACGAGTACACCCAAATTTATGTTATAGAAAACTACTCTCTTAAAACAGTTGGGTTAATAATAACCCATAGATGGGTCAATTCGGCACCGACCTTCTGTTGGGTTATTTTAACCCAATCCATTGTGTTGATAAGGTTAACCCAACAATTTGGGTTATAAAAATAGCTAATTTGTTGGGTTATTTTGCCAAAAAGTGGCTTAACCACTATATAATAATAAATTATTATTATTATAGTAGTAGTCATCTTTATATGTAAATAAAAAAATCCACCACTTTTATTACATTGGCAAAGCTTTATTTAAATCCATGAATTTAGTGGCACTCCTCCAACAATAACCAACGCCTGAGAGCAGTTTAGTTCATCCCCAAGCAGCAGGACAAGTGGGCTCTGTCTCTGTTGCTCCTCTTCCTCTAAGTATTGAACGAAATACAAGTATACACACATGAATTAAATAATGTCCAAAGTTTATTGTCATAAATAATGCACCTAGAAGTCGCAAATCAACAAATTCTTGTTTTGCCTCCTGGTATGAGAGCCGAACCATCTTGCTGCACAATTTGTATGGCAGTGAAGAAATTATAGCTGGCTGAGTTGTTAAAGCGACATCTCCAAAGTGGAATCTCCAAGGCTGTCTTTATATCAAACAGAAAAAAAACACAATAATTAAACTCAAAACAAGCCCCTCATATTGAGATTAAAACAGAGCTGTTATGCAATCTAAAAATAAAATAAACATAAACAGCACTTAAACCCATATCTTAAAAACAGTACACTGGATTTATTAAAGGGTTATTTTACACAAAAATGGAAATTCTGTCATCAGTAATTCCCCCTCCCCTTGTTCTAAAGCTCTCCTCAGATGAACACAAAACATGATATTTTGAACAATATAGGTAACTAAACTATTCTTGGTCCACAGTGAAATTCCATGGCATTTTTGTCTTCTGTTGAAGTCAGTCGGGAGTGGACTATTAAGTTTTTGATTTGCTTTGTCCGTTAAAGTTATCATTTGTGGTCAGCAGAAATAAAAAAATAAAAAATAAATAAATAAAAATCAATCAACAACTTGAGGGTGATTAAATGATGAATATACCCACAAATCAGGGAAACACCCATACACTACGGCCAATTTAGTTTATTAAATGTACCTATACTGCATGCGTTTGGACTGTGAGGGACATGTAAACTTCACACAGCAATGCCAACTGACCCAGCTCCAGGACATGATGGATTCGCCTCTGCTGCTGAATGAGTGTATGGGTGTTTCACCGATTTTTGGGTGTATTCATCATTTACTCACCCTCAAGTTGTTGATTTATTTATTTTTTTTCTGCTGACCACAGATGATAACTTAAAGGACAAAGCAAATCAAAAACTTGATCGTCCCCACTGACTTCAACAGAGGAGAAAATGCTATGTAATTTCACACCAAGAATGGTTTAGTTACCTACTCCTCCATATACCAAATGATATTCACTCCAACCTTAAAACAGAAATTTTAAATTTGCACATGTATGCCGGACCAAATAACAACAAAAATCATGCATTTACCCAGTTTAGCAATGGAGAAAAGATAACTGGAAGTGGTCATCTCCAGGGGTACCTTAAACAGATAAAGAGAAAAAACTATAAAAATGCACACTTTTAGCTGCAGGATTAGTCTTTTATGCGAGTTGTTAAGGTGCATCACATTTGCTAATTTGGTGGGCAAATAAGGTCCATTTTACATGGTCAGTTGTACACTAATGTTCATCAGTGTGCTTAATTTTCATGCTCAGAAACTTGCAAAAGAGTCTTGATCACAGATTTCTACTGAAATAACTGGAACCTGTCAGTAAATTGTCATAACGCAATAATTAATATAAACAGTTTAATGTCTGTAATATCTCAATTTGTTTGGTCAAATGTTCCAGGAGTGGAGTTCTGAAATTTCTGAGCTGTGCTTAGACTCTATATCAGTCATCTGTACTTACCTGTGGCCTCATGCCTGATACAGAGTCTAATACCAAATTCACACTCCAATAAGGCACAGAAACACTTTTGAAAGAAACATTTGTGTCTTTACACACTACCAGTGCTGTTCAGAGAAGTATAAATGCATTTACAGAAGAATTACAAATGTATAATTTAAGACATATGGTGATGTAAAGACACCTTTACAGTATATGATACTGCTTAAGTGTGTGTATCTGTGCATTTTTACATCATGTTAATATTACAAAATACAGAGCTGTTGTTTTCTTAACTTTCTCAACAAGATTATCAAGGAGGATTAAAACTCGCTCTGTCCAGAGAAACCTACAATGAACAAACAAAAAATAAAACAAACCACAAATTAACATGAGCTGACAGACAACATTTATCAGCTGAGTGGTCACAGCATCACTAAAATCTCACCTGAATTGGGCAAGGACATGTATGTTTAAGGGCTTTGTATTATTGTTTATTAGCATATATTACTACTATTATTATACAAAGCTAGCAGATGTTACAATATATATATATACATATATATACATATATATAAATAATATATATAATACATATATATAAATAAATTTTTTAAGCTTATATTTAATTGTTGTATGACATATATAACCGACTAAACATTTATATTAGCATCTAACATTATCAGGGTTGTGGTTTCATCCCTGTAGGTTAGTATAAGATGTAGGGAAAATGCAATTTTCAGGGCCTTCAATATAGTACACACAAACAGTAAAAATAACATTTAACTTTCAATAGTTAATAATCAAGTACCTTGAAATGGATAATGAATCCTCTTCTGATAAAAGATGATGTAGCAAGCTTCTGCTCTGCTCTTGTCCAGGATAACTTCCTCACGTTGCGATCCATTCAGCGCCCTCTAGCTGCGAATAATAACCAATAATAATGTATTGCTCGGATTCCGTACTTCTTGGGAAAACCAGCAACTTCCTGAACAAAATGTAGCACATATTTGTGTCTATATTAGCATTTAGTTGTTACAATATAGTTTCTTAGCGAAAGGACATTGTTTTTTAAGACAACATAACATACCTTCAACAAGACTGGACGCGACTCCGGTTTCATGTCTCTGCTGGGTCCTAAAGACGAGAATGACGGCGGTCACACTGCTGTATATCCATACAGCTGAGGAGATTAACCTGTAGCCTGTCATATTTGCATGCAAAAAGAGTGCAAATCTAAACTGGCGCTCTGTCTGTCTGTGTGTGTGAGTGTCTGCTGCGGTGTGAGTGTGTGCGCGCGTGAACTTTGTGTGACTCATCGATGCAACTGCACAACAAATACTGATTGGTAAAGTTCTTACTGTAGTATTTCTCATAAACTCTTCGTGAGATCTGCTTCCTTTAAGTCTGTCTGTTGTCTGACGCAGCCGAGGGATGAGATTAAGGCATGCGGAAAGGCAAGTAGAAACGATGGGCGGGGAGGACTAGCTTTAAAGGCGCAGTATGACAAAACAGCCCCCTAGTGCAAAAATGTATAAAATAGAATCTCGCAATAATGAAAATTTTTTATTCTGATGGGTGTTTTAAGCTGAAACTTTAGACACATTCAGGAGACGCAAAACACTTATATTAAATTTGAAAAAGGGCCAACCTAGGTGCCCTTTAATGAATAGATCTGTTTAATAATTTATCTGTTTTGTTTAATCGCACCAAAATACATTGCCTATTTTCACTGAGAAATGGATAAAAATATTCACTTTAAAAATGGAGTGTATTCAATTATGCTGAGCACTGTGCATATATATATATATATATATATATATATATATATATATATATATATATATATATATATATATATATATATATATATAAGTCAGAATTATTAGCCCCCCTTTGAATTTTTTTACAGTATGTCTGATAATATTTTTTTCTTCTGGAGAAAGTCTTATTTGTTTTATTTCAGCTAAAATAAAAACAGTTTGAAATTTTTTTTAAGACTATTTTAAGGTCAAAATTCTTAGCCCCTTTCAGCTATATTCTGTCTAGTTCACCTAATTAACCCAGTTAAGCCTTTAAATGTCACTTTAAGCTGTATAGAAGTGTCTTGAAAAATATCTAGTAAAATATTATTTACTGTCATCATGGAAAAGATAAAATAAATCAGTTATTAGAAATGAGTAATTACAACTATGATGTTTAGAAATATGTTAAAAAAAATTTATCTCCGTTAAACATAAATTAATGAAAAAAATAAACAGGGGGGCTAATAATTCTGACCTCAACTGTATATATACACTACTTTTTTATTTTTACTGCTCAAAAAAACTTGGAGATACATTGTGTTGTTTAAATGTTCCCTTTGTTCATTTTTTGAGCAGTTTATAATCACACACACACACACACACACACACGCACACACACACACACACACACACATATATATATATATATATATATATATATATATATATATATATATATATATATATATATATATATATATATATATATACCCCAGATTAATAAAAGGACTAAGTCGAAAAGAAAATTATTTTAAGCAGTATTCAACCTGATACGGATGCTACATGAGAAGATGCTGACCAATTTAACGCATTTATACTTCATTAATAAAACTATAATATTTACAGCATGACTGATTGGATCAAATAATGCTATTTAATAACATTAAGATTTCAAATAGACCCCTTGTATGGTGCCTGAATCCTATATGCAATTAAGTTAACCAATTAACCAGTTAAAAAAGGTAATAGATCTAAAAAAAACACACACAACCTAACAACAGACGTTTTGTTTACAATCAACGGGCGTTTTTCTTCCACCGACGTGTACCAACACGCATGTTGACATTTACAAGCGCAGGTAAAGCCGCAGTCCCGCGCGCATGTGTGGTGTGGAGCGCGCTGCTTGACGCACGCCCTCGTGTCACTTCTGAGCGTCAAACTTCAGGAAAAACCGGTTTGTAGACATTCCCTCTCTTCAGTTTCAGTCTTCTCTCTATCCCTGATAAGAACATGCATTCTGTCTTTGTCCTCATTTAAAACAAAATGGAGACCAACAGGAAAGATTCGCCGGTAACGTTACGCACCATTAGGGACCTGTTGGAGTCTCCAATGACCACCGAGGAGGTGCACAAACGACTGACCGACGACGAGGACTCCGTTTCAAGTCTTGACACAGACAGAGAGTCGAACAGTTCGCCGTTGTGCACACTGGATGAGTTACAAGAGCAGCTGGCAGTGAATGACAGCAGTGTCCCGACTGAAGATGATCTCCGCTTCACGACAGGGATTCAGGATAGTGACCCGGACGCGCCGACGAAGCCCTGCCGCTCGTACATTGAGGAAGCGTTACCGGATCTGCTGCGGAGCGGGAGCCCACTGCGCAGAAGAGTGTCCAGCCCCGTGTCTGTAACGGTGAGTCATTATTGTTATGACTATGAGCAACAGTGATTTAAAGTCAGGGAACACTGTAGGCTACTGTACAAAGGGAAAACTATGTAAACAAAAGGCAAATGGATGCAGTCAGGTGCAGATAGCTTTTATGATGATATTTTATTACATTTGTTTAATATCTTTGATAACTAACTTTATACAGTTGAAGTCAGAATTATTAGCTCCCCTTTGATTTTTGTTTCTTTTTTTTTTTTTAAATATTTCCCAAATGATGTTTAACAGAGCAAGTAAATTTTCACAGTATGTCTGATAATATTTTTTCTTCTGGAGAAAGTCTTAATTGTTTTATTTCGGCTTGAATAAAAGCAGTTTAAATTTTTTTTTAAACCATACAAGGTCAGAATTATTAGCCCCTTTGAGTTATATTTTTTCGGCTGTCTACAGAACAAACCATCATTGTACAATAACTTGCCTAATTACCCTAACTTGCCTAGTTAACTGAATTAACCTAGTCTTTAAATGTCATTTTAAACTGTATAGAAGTGTCTTGAAAAATATCTAGTAAATATTTACTGTCATCATGGCAAATATAAAATAAATCAGTTGTTAAAAGTGAGTTATTACAACTATTATGTTTGGAAATGTGTTGAAAAAAATCTACTTTCGGTTAAACAGAAATTGGGGAAAAAATAAACAGGGGGGCTAATAATTCTGACTTCAACATAATTACTTAATTTGTTTATTTATGTAAGAATTTTTATATTTTAAAAACATTATTTTTAAACATTTATTAACATTTATTTATTCTTATTTGTCAATGTTTATATGGACATAACTTGGCTAATATTTCATTATGCTTCACCAGGAAATTTGCAAAAGTGTTTAATGTTTTTTTATTTTTATTATTACTTTTGTTCAAAGATTTTTTTTAACCTTAATCGTTTATTAAATGTATTTATTCCTGATTTTAAATAAATGTTAAATGTGACAGAATTACTAACATTTTTGATTATTATAAAGTGTTTATAAAGTCTTATTTTCTGTTCAAGGATTTTCCTTTTTCAATTATTTTTAATTCTATTATTTTTCGACTTCTATTTATTTTCGTATTTTTTTGCTTTGAAAATGTTAAATTACATGTTTTTACTATTACTACTATTTTAAAATATTTTGAAAAGTGACAGAATTGGACTGTTTTTGATTATCCCTCACCTGGACTATACAAACTACACTATTTTTTTTATATACTATTTTTAAATGTGTATAAAGACTATACATTTTAACAATTTCACATTACATTTAATTAATAGTATGTGTGTATTGAAATTGTAATTGTAAATTTGATACAATTGTCAATTTGAAATAAATTTCCCGATTGTCTTCATTCAAGCTCTCAAAGAAAACTGTACAAAAGTTTTTAACAATTCTGAATTATTTTCTGCTCAGTCGGTATGGATAGCATATACAGTAATTCATATATTATTTTTAATAAAAAAATTAATTGTCACCAATCACTACCTTTGAGCAGAACATTTAAAATGCATGTTTTATTTGGTTATAACACATTATTTATATATAATAGGACATATTATTCATATAACATATTTGATTGTGACAGTGCAACAAAATAACTATTTGCAGTCAGAAATTTTAAAAGAGCAAACAAACAACAAAAGCAGATCAGTGAGAGGACCAGATGGCCAATCATTGTTCAGCTAATGTTAACCTATTCTTTCTTCATTCAACCAAGTTCTTTTTAAAGCAACATGACTCATCCAAGCTAATAATGAACAAGACAGTCTTCATTTATAGTTCAACTTTCAATGAAAAGCTGGTTTCACTGCCTGCATTAATAATGGAAAACATTAAAAGACACACATATCTGACACACCATGCTGAGGTATTTGAAACATTCAGCTGACACATTTCTCAGCAGATTGAAGCTCCACTAGGAAGTAAACAATATTTCACCTGTTCGTTTCCTGTTCATTTGACTGGAATGGCAAGATTCCAAGTCTAATTTTGTTTGGTAAATCCAGTGTAACAAGCTTATAAAAGACATTAGATGGCCTGATTTGATGTTATTCTCAACGGACCGACAAATGTATCAGGTCTCAAATTCACAAAATATTTTATCTCACCTTTCAACTCTAAGAGTTCTCCTAGATAAAAGCAAGAGTTTTCACTTCAAACCATTTCACAAAGCTGCTGAGGCAAACTTTTACTAAGGAATAGAGAGAAGTCTTTAAAGGATAGTTCACTCAAAAATGAAAAAAAAAACAACTTATTATTTACTCTCCCTCAAGTTATTCCAAACTTTTATAAGTTTCTTTCTTCTGTTGAACACAAAAGAAGATATTTTGAGAAAGCTGAAAACCAGTAACAACTGACTTCCACAGTAAGGAAAACAAATACCATGGAAGTCCGGTTACTGTTACAGGTTTCCAGCTTTCTTCAAAATATCTTCTTTTGTGTTTATCAGAAAATTTAGGACTGACATGCCAATTACTTTAAAGATTTTCTCCTACATTTGCAAGTTAGGAGATACTCCAGCAGGCACACAATGTCACAAGACATTATGTTAGATTTAGGTTGTGACGTCAGGTGACCAAAATCTACCCTGTAAAAAATGCAGGGTTTCACAAAATTCATTCATGTTGTCCAAACACAAATCGATTAAATTAACTTAACACTTTTAACAAATTTATGTGGATTGAAGTTGTCCCAATGAAATCTCAAAAATTGTGTTGTTTCAGCTTATTTTAAATGAGTAGTTTGAACAAGCAAAATAAAATATTTTTTTGAGTGTAGTCAGCGTCTAAGGACAGCATTATTATATCAAAAGACATTGATATTTAGTTGATTTTAGGTTGTGTTGGAAAGTGACCAAAATCCAACGCCGAGCCAACATCTTAAACCAACGTCAAATACTGACATTTATTTGTCAGGTTTGGCAACCAAAATCCAACGTCTGATAGAGGTCCTAATGGTAACGTCCACACAATGTCAAGCTGTAACATCAATAGACGTTGATTTTTGGCTGGTTTTAGGTTGGCCTGATGTTGGGTCAACCTGATTTTCAAAATGCAGTTATCTAAACATTAAAATTAAAATAAATATTGATAAAACTTATTTGTTTTTTCAAATTCAGGTGGATTGAACATAAAACAATTAAGTTGTCCCCCAAAAAACTGAAGAATTGTGTTGATTCAGCGTATTTTAAATAAGTAGCCTGAACCAGTAGCATTTTTTTTAAGTGTATAGCAAATAAACATCACATTATATTCATATAACACACCGTGTTTGTTTCTGCAGTTGAAGCATGTGAAGAAGGAAGTGGAATTATCTCGCCAGCGCAGTCTGAGACTCAAGGCTCAGGTGGACAGGCTGCAACAACAACACCAAAGTGGACCCGGCTGGAGTGAAAGCAGATATCGAGTGAGTCTGCATCCTCAACTTATAAACCTGCAAATAAAATCGCTTTTCAAAAGTTTTTTTAAAGTGATTCCAGTTTCTTACAGACTAGATTTGAATTGTCTTAATCTCTTAATCATTGTTTTTGATGTGTGTCTACAGGTGGCAGAGGAGCTTCAGTCTGTTGTGAAGCTCTTACTCCCACTGACTGATCTGGAATCAGCAGAAGTGGATCAGCCGTCGCAGGCCAACCCTTTAGACACCGCACTGCTTCAGCTGCAGAAAGTGGCACGCAGACTCGCCCTTAACCACACTATACAGGTGAGCTTTAGCCTTGCCCATCGGCTCATATGAGGCACACCTCCTTCATGCACTTTTTTTGTAAGGCCTTACGCAACCATTACATTCACAAGCTCTTATTGTTATAAGAACAATCGAAGAGATCTTTTAAGTGCTTTGAAAAAATAGCTTGTACATTTCTCTGAGGTGTCATCGATCTGAAGGTAATTAAAAAGACAGCCTGTACTTACACAAATATGTGAGAGTGGAGAATTATCTGTGAAAGAAAACAAGTTCACAAAAAGATTGAATCCAGTACATTTGGTGGTAAAACAGCATTAACAACAGGGGACTTATTCATAAAACATCTTAAAGGTTCCATGAAAAAAATGTTTCTTAGATGTGAGTATCAGTATTGTTAGTTTTTAAGATATCTATGAGCGAGTGTGCTCCAAAACAGAGACAAAATGACCATATAGAAGATATAAAACTGATATAAACATGTAAAGCTTGTAGTTTGTCACTTCCGCCTAAATGGATCAACTCACGTCACCTCAAACTACAGCTTCTCATCAAATGTCTCTGACATGCCCCGCCCCCTTCAAGATGCTTCTCATTTGATGAACTTGAGCTCAACCACTCGTACTGGCAGAGCTGTGATAAAATGCTATTGGCTGTTTTTTAAAAAGGGGAGGAGCTATACTATGTCCCACCCTTTCTTAATGTTTCATTTGAGATTACATCAAATATCGAATAAAAATCCCATTTCAAAGCACTTCAAGGGACCTTTAAGGCTAAACATAGCTCCTAACTCATAGATTCAGAATAAAAATCTGAATCTCAGAATAAAAATGTTACATTTTGGATTTTTTTAACTTATCACTTAATTAGCTGTAAAAGGAAACAATTTGTGCTCTTTAAAACAAATCCACTACATTTGACAGGGAAAAGCGAAGTCTGGAGAAGACGCTGCCATTTTACAGCAAGCTCTACGAGACAGAGATGACGCCATTGTAAAGTGAGTTTGGTTGATTGCTCTGCTATTTATATAATTGTAATCTTGCTTGTTGGCACATAAATCACTTTTTTTTTTAATTCAGGAAACAAGCAATGGAGAGTGAGCTGTTGAAAAGCAAGAACGAACTGATGACACTGAACAACCAACTTCTGGAAGCTGTTCAGAGTCGACTGGAGCTGTCCATAGAGCTGGAGGCCTGGAAAGTATGTTAATTGCAGATTAAATTATTATAAATTAAATAAAGTTAACTAATTTTGCATTTTAAAGGCTGTCTAAAACATTGGTATTCATTTAGTAAGAAAGTAAGTAAGTAATGGTTTATTTATACAGCACCTTTCACAGACATGAAGTCACAAAGTACTTTACAATAAAAGAAAAACACAAAACGGGTAAAAGAAAACATATCAATAAATTACAGCTTACAAAAATATTTGTCTTAAGATGTGAAAGAATAGCTGAAAGATCTTTGCTAGAAGACCTCAGAGACCATGGAGTGACAATGTAAAAAATCTTGAATATAATGGGGGGCCCGACTATGCAGAACTCTATATGTAATTACCAGAATCTTAAAATTTACTCTAAAACTAATAGGAAGCCAATGAAGAGCCTTAAGCGCAGGAGTAATTTGCGACCTCCTACTGGTGTTGGTTAAAAGCATCGCAGCTGCATTCTGCACTTACAAACGCTCCATGGAAGATTTGTTCACTGTACAGAACATTACAATAGTCCATTCGTGAAGAGATAAAGGCACGGACAAGCATCTTCATCTCGTCCTTTGAAACAATATTTCTAGTTTTTGCAATGTTTTTCGGATGGAGGATGAAGCATGTATGAACAGACGTCACAAAGTATACAGTGTCAAAGCAGCTTAACATAGAAGTTCTAGTAAAGTGAAACTGTGTCAGTCCAGTTTTCAGAGTTGAAGTTCAGTTTAGTTCAGGTCAGTGTAGTTAATTTTCACTGCTGAAAGTCCAAACACTGACGAACAAATCCATCAATGCGCAGCTCTACAAGTCCCAAACCAACCAAGCCAGTGGCAACAGTGGCGAGGAACAAATTTCACCAGTTGACAAAAGTGAAGACAAAAAACCTTGAGAGAAACCAGGCTCAGTTAGGCATTGTTAGATCACACTCTCCAAGCAAGATAGATAAGATTCAGCCCCGGACACCAGATCTTGCCAGTGAATGTGTCCAGGTATCTGGACAACAATTCAGCAGAGTTTCTAATATCCAAACCTGTTAATCAGTATTCAGCTGACTTAACAGTCCCCTATCAATATAGGAGTTGACTGAGAAAACCAGAGAGGAGCAGAAGCAGGAGATGAAGTAATAATGATGAAGAAAGAGCAGAGTTTATTGAATAATCTTAGCTGCGTATGATTCAAGGATTAGACTTCATCTGACCAGCATAAATCTAACAAGTGTTATCATACTACAAGCAACAGCGATGGAAAATTACAGTCCAGTGACAAAACAGACCTTGAAATGGAGACATTCTCTTATCTCATACTCATGAAAACAAGCATTGCTTGAATCCACAGTCATATGATTATAACAGTATGGAAAAATGGAAATGATAATAAAGCAATAATTATAGGAAAATGGTAATAATAAAATATAAAAACAATAAAATTACAAAAAATAATCAAAATATTAACTAGTAATCAATAAAATGATAATGATGTAAATAACTAATGATCATATGATTAAATAAAATAGTCAAATGAAGAATAAATGAGACGTCACGATGACGCAGTGGGTAGCACATCGCCTCACAGCAAGAAGGTTGCTGGTTCGAGCCTCAGCTGGGTCAGTTGGCATTTCTGTGTGGAGTTTGTATGTTCTCCCCATGTTGGTGTGGGTTTCCTCTGGGTGCTCCGGTTTCCCCCACAAGTCCAAACACATGCACTATAGGGGAATTTGGTAAGCTAAATTGTCTGTAGTGTATGTGTGTGAATGATTGTGTATGGTGTTTCCCAGTGAGGGGTTGCAGCTGGAAGGGCATTCGCTGTGTAAAACATATGCTGTATAAATTGCCGGTTCATTCCACTGTGGCGATCCCAGATTAATAAAGGGACTAAGCCGAAAAGAAAATGAATGAATGTAGAATAAATGAATATAAACAAAGGAAAATAAACACAATACAAATGAATGGTTGCTTTCTTGAAACAACACACACATACGTTTGCTACAAGGATTCTCAGATCCTTAGTTAGATTCTTCAGCATGACCATTTCTCCTCAGTTCAAACTTCTTGTATAGAGCTGCAGTCTATAGGCGCCGGAGACTGGAGATGCTGGAAGTCCACATTTTTAACATGACTATTAATACACAAAGCTCTATCAAAGATGACAAACAGATTTCTAATGTCACCGCAATTTGAAGATGACAAACTTTAAAACTTAGAAAATAAAGAGTGCCAATTAACTCAATAAATACATGATTTATTAAAATCAATAACATCTCTTTATCTGTGTTTGCTAACAATCTCTTGATTAATTATATTCTGTTATGATTCATATTTCTTCTTAAATTTGACATGCAGTATCTGTTATCTGCTTAATTATATTGTAATAAAGAGATACAAAAGACATACAAAATATTTTGGAGTCTGTAAATGCTGATGAACTTTAAAAAAGTTCCAAAAATCAGTGATGTGATTATAAAAAACACATTTCAATAATAAACTAACTGAAACCTCAAAAAACTGATAGTATTTAAAGTAATAAGTGCAATTTGTAGGCAGAACATCTGCTTTCAATCTTGTCTTGCCATCTGGACTCTTGAGAACACAACATCACTTGTAAAAAATCACTTGTCATGTCGCTCACAGGATGACGTGCAGACCATCCTTCATCACCAGCTCCTCCGACAGCAGCAGGAAGAGCAGGCTCAGAAGAAATCCAGAGGGTTTGGTGTCCTGCGGCGCTCGAATAAACCCCTTCCTCCAAAACCTGACTACATGCCCACCCTGAAACAAGCAACCGTGCCGATTCCAGAGTCTCCGTCACCCGCAGGAACACAGAGGTGGAAAGACAAGTTCAGACGCGGACGGGTCACTACACAAGAACCAGTGGAGTCTCAACCACAAAGGATTATCAAAGAGGACAATTTTCAAAACGTTTCATTGGACTGAGGCAGTTTCAGTGATTTTGCCCGACCACACTTGGGATGTTGGTCCTAAGGATGTAAATAATTTTTGAAAAACAGTTATGAAACATTAAAGGGATAGCTCACCCAAAACAGAAAAATTCTGACACTTACTCATCGTATAACAAAAGAAGATGTTTTGAGGAAAGCTGGAAACCTGTAACCATTGACTTCCATACTATTTGTTTTTCCTATACCGGTTTCGAACTTCCTTCAATGTATATTCTCTTAGGTATATATTCTCTAAAAATGACCCTTAAAAGTTTGGAACACTTAAGGGTGGGTAAATAGTGAGTAAATATTAATTATTGGGTGAAATATCCCTTTTAAAAGCATGTTTCACTTTTGTGTTGAGAATCTTAAAAGGTTTGTTGACCTACATGAATGAAGGATGTGATATTTTGTCTAGACTTCCTAGTAATATATTAAGAAAAGGGAATAAAGCGACAGAAATGACAACAGATAATTTAAGTCTGATTTATAAGGCTCTGTTATCTGAATTACTCAGAATGGCCTGTCCTGCTCCAACAATCCTCTTTCTTTAATCATGCCCAGGTTAAACTTCGCAACAGCAGATCGTCTTTATGCGGAAATGCATTGAGTTACTTCCATCTCATTGGCTGTTTAGATGGTAACAGTTGAACAGGTGTATCTATGTATTGACAACTGAGCGCATCCAGTGGAGAAGAATGAACATTTCTTGAGATTTTCAATCAGGTTTAGATCAGGACTCTAGTCGACTTTTTAATTATTTCACTGTTTTAAGCTTTTGCTGCATGATGGAGCTAATTGTCTTGCATGAAAACTGATGTCTGCTTGAGTCATGAATGCAGGGAAGGAACCACATGTTGCTGAAGGAATTTCTGATAAACATTTGCACCCACTCTGCCATGTCACGTCTATAAAAGATTACAATCCAAAATACAATTAATTAATTAAAAAAAAAAAGAAACAAGCATCACAAACTGTTATCTGGCATTGCTGTTGCATTTTTGCATTAGCAATTTTATATCTGAGTATGTAATATAGCCCTCTCTTACAAATACATTTGTTAGGGAGGAGTTCAATTTATATATGTGATTTCAACAACCTGGAGCTGAAGATCTGTCCAATCCTGAAACATAGGCTCATTCAGAAAACGTAGCCCTATATATGTTTCTCAAGATCGCAAATTATGTAGCCAGAGCTACGTATGGCTGCATTTCATTTTTTAAATGAATGCTACGGTGCGGTGTGACGCCATTCCTTTTCACGCTTACTAGCTGACCGCTTGCCTCCATGTATAGACGGCTTTCCTGCTGTTACCAGTTTGTCCTGTTAGCTTGCCATGTACATCGGCAGACTTGAGACACAGAGAGGAGTTGACCACGACAACGGGGTTTGAGTCCGGTGAAGAACGGTTCCAGAAAGCGGGTAAGACAATAACAGAAGCCAAAAAATAAAATAAACTAGTAAATAAGAGGGTGAGAATGTGGTAAAATCACTTTTCATTTTTTCTGGATTGCTTTTTAAAACTGTCAGTTGGGTTTAGGGAAGGGGGTGATCGGGTCAATCAATACAATTGGTTGGGTTTAGGCAAGGAGGAGGGTGGGTCAGTCGATCAGTCAGTCAAACAGTCAGTAGACAGCGGCCTCTGGTGGATTTACGTGAGAACAGCAGGCGCGAATGGCACTCACAAGAGAAATTCGAGAACTGAAAAAGCGTACACAGCGGCCTCTGGTGGATTAGCGAAAACAAAAACTGCAAAAAACGTAGCTCCTGGGACATACTTGGTGGTCTCCAGAAATGTATGTAGGTATGTACGTTTTCAAAATGAGCCTGGGTTGGAAGTGGATTGAGCAATCAGGTTTATATCCACCTCAAATGCGTTTAAACAATAGCTATCCAATCAGAAAAAAGGCAATAAGTGACCAGATGTAAACAGCCCTATAGAAATACATATAGGCAGAACAGCGCATCCTGTTTGTTAATAACCATTCCGCTTTTCAACCACAGGAGGGATTACAAAATTGCATAGTGCTGCTTTAGGAAATTGTAGGTAGCTCTCTAATTTTAATCTCCACAGTGTGTTGTAAACATGGCTTGAAGAAACTGTAAATCAACCAGAAAAGCAGGTTAAAGACGTCCACATTTATTTATCAGTAACAAATCTGCACACAGATACACTCCAGCATGCAATTCACCCATACAAACTGTTCAACACTGACTCAACTATTACTGCCTGCACAACCACGCACACTTCCACGACCTCTCAGAATTGACACATTATATCATTAAAACAAGTGCCTGCATCAATTTGTATCAAATAATATCAATACATTTAGTCACGTCCACTTTCACACAAACAAACAATACTGCATGAGTTCACAATAGGTTTGATGCTCTAAGGATACATTACATACACTAAAAATATATCAAGTACTCTGAGTACCAAGATAACAGACCTAAAATGTATATATTAATCTCACCATGAATAAGCTGACACTAGATTATTTTTAAAAAGTCTGTGCATTACGTCCTCAACTGATTCGTTCCATTTAGTATTGCATACATGTACATTCTTCAAAACAGAGAGGGCTGTTTCATAATGAAGACATTTTTGAGATTTTCATTGACATCGAGCTTTATGAAACAGTCCACTGAATAGCTAAAAACGTCCAGGCAAAAACGTCTTCGCAAAGACCCAAGCCATTGTTTTTAAGTAGCTGGCAAAAGATATTAGCGCTGCTAAAAATCACTGGCAGTCGTTTTTAAATTATTCTGAAAGATACATTTCCATGTAAACACACATAAACACCACAAACTGTGTCTAAATAGACATAACAAGCAATGGCAGTGCTATGATTTTAGTGTTCCACCATATACACATTCAATACAATTATTACGTGACATGAGAGAACACACACACACTGACATTTAAGATATGTCATTTTGCAGCATATTTCTTTATGTATCAATCATTAAGATGCTGTAGTCATAAATATAATATTTAATATATTATACATTTATATAACCGGTATATATAGTGTATGCGGATATACAAAATACTCGACACTTCCACAAGTGAACAAAAATATCCCCTTATAACAGAAGCTGAAGACTTAATCTTAAATGTGTGCCTCCCACACACACACTGGTCGAGGAAAATCCCATAAACCTCTGCTTTGGTACTTCAATAACTACCCAGAACAGTAATAAACCTACCTAGATTAGCTGAAAAGACAGTGTGCAGAGGTAGGCACATTGTTCTCTATATCGTAAATCACACTAACATACCTGTACATGTTACAAAACGTTCAACTGTGCGGTCGAACAGGTATTTCATCACATGCTTTTATATTCGATCTTGTTATTGATTATCTGTTTAATATACAGAACTATTTTTAAAACACAAAATAAAAGGACCCAGGGCCAAGAAATTTGTGTTTGTAACAAAAATGCAGTACAAGACAGCCCTCCTGATGATCTGTAGGTGTCTTTACATTTGCAGCACTGTCATTTGTCGTAAATCAATATAAAACACCTGCCTTATGACAGGTTTGACAGTTTTCGAAGAAAGAAAATACACTAAATTATGTCGTATAGTGTTAAATTATTCAGACTAGCTGTACATCAAAGTGTTGTGGTCTCGCTGAATCTAAAGATGAGATGCTTTCAGATGGAAAACAGGTAAATAAGTCACACACTGTTGCATAGACATCTTTGTATTTCTTATCAGAGCGCTGAGAAAGGGTGTCCATGTCAACAATATGCTCTTTAATTAAAAAATAATAATAATAAAAGTTAAAATCAAGTCCAGCATTATTTAGCTACACTGTTAAAAATATGTGAGGTGGAAAAAAATAACTCTGCATTTGAAGAAAGTGACTTTTATTGACTTTTAGTATTATATATTGTGTAGAAAATGAAGTACAAATAATTAAATCTGTACAATAAGCAAAAAACAGATCAATACCTGGCTTTAGTATCATTATTTACAGACAATATATTGTTTACATCTACTAAAAGTGTCAATAAAAGTCACTTTTCAAGCTTCTACAAACATAAATAATAAGAAAAGCACATTAACCACTAGCTATGAGTGTTCTTTGTGTGTGTACAGTGCTATTGTTTTAAAATAAACTGATATATAACAAATATCAAAATCTAATTCAGGTATCATATTAAATATGAAGGTAGAGTATTTCATTTTAAAGCCACTGGATCCGCTGTTTTGTAACATGTTATACTTGAGAGCTACAAACAAATGTTCTAGACCGAAAGTTTAGGACAGCATCTCTATATAAATCAGTATATAATATACTATGCTAAGCCACAGTGCAAATACCACACTGAAAAAATGAATACACTAACTATCAGGAATCAAATAGCGGCTCAATTGTGCATTATAAGGTTAAAGACTAGATTGAACTCATCTTGGTCCAAACCCTTAACAATTCAGTTTCTGTGCCTTTAGCATTGGGCCCACCTGCATCGATTCTCAGTAGAGACGAGGTCTATGGCTGTAAGAAAGTGATTATGGAGCTGATGAAATCCAAAGGCTTGTCAGCGTGAATCCAGTGACTGGCATCTGGGATGTACTGGATATCGGCACAAGGAAAAAGCCGCTGGATTTCGGGGTAATCGTCAGAGCTAGAAGAAAACCAAGAGGTCAGTGACATGATATAGACTTTATTAAATATGTATTTAAGGGTGTTTGATTTGGGTTATAATTAGGCCTGCAGGATTAATCATTTTTAAATAAAAAAGTTACAATTTTCAAATCGCAAAAGCTGCGATTATTTCGATGCGCTATATATGGTGACAAGCATATCGTTTTTGAAAGTTCTGACAGTTCATAAGCACATTATCCTGAATTAGTGTGAAAAATGTAACAATCTAAATGTAAAGGTTTTATATGTCTTTATATATAATTCATTCATTCATTTTCTTTTTGGCTTAGTCCCTTTATTAAACTTGGGTCGCCACAGCGGAATGAACCGCCAACTTATCCAGCATACGTTTTATGCAGCAGATGCCCTTTCAGTCGCAAACCATCTCTGGGAAATATATAATTCATTTAATTAAATTTTAAATACTGTAGTTATTTTCTTAATTTGTCATGACAACTGAAAGCTTTATTGGAAAAATGGCAACGATGTTTAATTGGTTTTAAATAAACAGTAGCATAGTGTAGCATACTTTGTGATAATGCTTAGTCTTTCTTAGGTGCTGTTAAAACCACCACATAAAACCTGTCGCTCTTTTATGATGAGGTAGTAAATCAAATTTTAATCATGAATCGAAATTTTGTTCAGATAAATCGCAATTAGATTTTTTCTCCATATCGTGAAACCTAGTTAAAACTGTTGATTTAGTCTTGTTTTAATTAGCGTTTACACTCATTTTTAAAGGGCTCCTATTATGCAAAAGCGTTGCAAGTCAAATATTTCCATCATTTTTAATGTGATCTCTACTACACTTGGTTTATTGGACTGTTTTATTTGTCAGACAAATAGCAAACACTGCGGACACAAGCGGGTACAGAATATCTGTGTTGTGATTGGCAGAATTAGGGCTGCACGACATTGGAAAAAACTGACATTGCAATGTTTTGTTTTTATGTGATTTATATTGCGATACGAATATTATTTCATGAGATGACTTGAATAGATCAATTTAGAAAGAATTCCTAATTTTATATTAATTGGGATGATTTTATCGGACAGATAATCTGCAAAAATTAAACAGGTAAGCATTTATGGTTTTCTAGAGAGTCTAACTGTATTATTAATTACTACTGTAATTAATTAAACTGTAATTAATTAATAAAATTTAAATAAATAACACTGCCTAGTCTATATTGTATAAAAATAACTACAATTTTTCTTTGATAAAAAAAATTCTTTTGAAAAAATTAGAGGTGTGAATCTACACTGGTCTCACGGTTCGGTTACGATTATCATGCCATCGATTCGGTTCAATTCGATATCTCTGTGCATCACAGTGCATTGACGATGCTTTCCATGCAGTTTTTTATTTTCTTCACAGCACAACAATTCTTGTATTAAAATGTATAAATATATTTATATTTATATACTATTTGTTATACAATTTTGTCCTTTAATACAGTCAGATATATAAACTGCACCTTTAAAAACTCAAGAACATGCACAGAACAACACAAGCATTTATAGCAAATAAACAAATATAAATATCCTGCTCGTCTTCTGAGCCTTGTGAGTTCGTTCTTACACCCCTATGATTGGTCATGCGCTCAACAGAATGGGCTGTGATTGGCTCTTGCGCGCTGCGCTCTTCACAGATGAGTGACACTGATAAACAGCAGCGGCGATCACAGCTGATCCATGATAGACACGGTGGAGAAAACTCTGCAGACACATGCTCGTGTCTGTATCCAGAAGTATCGCTGTAACAGCCGAGAGGAGAGGAAAAGTCATGCCAGCAGGTCAAATGGGCCACAGTGAGAGAGAGAGAGAGAAAATGAGTACTTTCATTTTCTCAATAGCAGTGAAATAGGGGCTTCTGCTGTCTGTGTCAGTGAAACACTGTCCAGGCAAACACACACGTAGTGAAATTGTGCACAGTTTCTGCGTTTTTAAGTAGTTGGAGCGTTGTAAACACTTGCGCTCACCTCCCTCGCCATAGTAAGCTACGGAGACATAGCGCATATGAGATAAATGACGTCAGTACATAATAACCGGTTATGATTATGACTGAACCCATATCGAATTTTCCGCGTCTGCATCGTGGTGCAAAGAACAAACAATTCATTTTGACACTCTTAGAAAAAACACACACTTGGTTTATATATGCTTGAAATCTCACAGTCATTGGAATTAAAAACAAAGCAAATAAACAAATGAAAAACTTTTACTCCATTAAGGTTAAACTTTAGTATGGTTACTGGCCAATTGTACATGGATTTCCAAATAGATGACTAAACTAAAACTGAACTTAAACTTAGCTGACATTGCAGATACTGCGATGTGGCTATTGGAGATTTGCACATTAAGATATCGATGCTGAAACGACATATTGTGCAGCCCTAACCAGAATCACTTGTAAATCAAACTGCCAGCGAAGGGTCAATTCCACAGCAAAGGTGACCTAAGCTAGCATTGCCTTACAGATCAAAAATTTGTCGTCATATGTTAGCTGTAACTGCACTTTGCCCAAAATAGTATTAAAAATATATTAAAAGTAAATAAAATATTGACGCATGGTCAGGACCTCTTCTTGCCACTCTTTGACGCTCACCGTACCCCTAATTTTGTATCATTTTATGATTCGCGGATTCCTCTGTTGCTTTTAAATGAGAAACATTTGTCGTTGATTTGCTATCATTAAAAGTAACTGCCAATTTTATCATTATGATTAAATAACACATCATAATAATTTTGCTGCTATTAGGGTGTGCGTTTTCATGAAGAAAATAGTCAAGTAGTTTATTTACATTACACACTTTATGGTCAGCCCTAAACCTAAACCCATTTGTCAAAACAAAACACAGGATATAGCACTACAGCATACGGATGCAACTACACTCGCAGTTTATTCCAAAGATAAAAATATTCCAGGTCTTTGTTTTAATCGAACCAGTCATGCTAAGTGTTAAGCTAACCCATGTCGAGTATGCATGTACAAATAGTATGCATGTAAAAATGAATTGTGATTACCTTATGTAGGCAGAACTACTGCCACCCAAAAACAGAGTAGGGCCCTCATAGGTGTTGTCAAATTCAGGGAAACCCATGATGTCCTCTAGGTGGTTTGAGATGGATTCCAGGTTAATCCTCCAGCCATAGTGACCGTTTTGCTCCTCCAGGTTAGTGAGGAGGAACTGACGCACCGAACGCTCCTGTAAACAACACAAATGTGAGTATGAAAAAAAACTCATATACACACACACACACACACACACACAAAACTAAACGTCACTTAAATTAATTCAATATTCCAGTTAACTATTTATAAAGGATGTGTGGGGACATGGTTACCTTAACTATCTTCCTGAGCTGGTCTTCAGCCAGTCTTCGCGCTGTGGAACGAGGAATATCACTGGCGATCTTCACCTCTTTCATTGCCTGAATGTAGGCATGGAAATTGGTGTGGGCTGAAGTTAGAGAGGGACTGATGTCCACAACAACCAACCGCTCCACTAAATTAGGCTGAATTAGAGAGAGAGAGAGAAATTAAAATGATTAAAAACTATTAGTATTAAAACTATTAAGAAAACTGTTAAACAAAAAAAACGAGAGAATATAAAATGGTAAAACTTAAGACAACTAGCAAATCAAAATCACAGACAACTAGAGAATACAGATTTGTGTCTTCAGTACTGTAGGGAGCTTAAAAAATATAAAAACACAATCAGAAACAATAAAGAAGAGTACATCCAAAAACAGCTCAAAACAATTGAAGAATCTGTTGATTCAAGCAATTTCTGGAACAACTGGAACCTCCTTAATAAAAAGAAACTGGAACATCTAACAATACAAAATGGAGACACCTGCAAAATCTGTTTAGTAAAATAAACATGAGTATGGAACATTCGCATATATATAATAAATTAACCCATACAGAGCAAATATTTGGCAAATACCAAAATCCATCTACCCAATCACAAAAAGAGAGCTCCAGAGAGAGTATTGATATAGCCACAGCCATATCACCCTACAGCCCAAGACCGGCTACTTACTGAAGCTAAGCAGGGCTGAGCCTGGGTAGTACCTGGATGGGAGACCACATGGGAAAACTACTGTAGGTTGCTGTTGGAGGTGGTTTTAATGAGGCCAGCAGGGGGCGCTCAACCTGTGGTATGTGTTAGTCCTAATGCCCCAGTACAGTGAAGGGGACACTATTGCTGTCAGTGGGTGCCGTCTTTTAGATGAGACGTTAAACTGTTAAAAATCCCATGGCACTTCTCGTAAAGAGTAGGGGTGTAACCCAGGTGTACTGGCCAAATTCCCTTCATTGGCCCATAACCATCGTGGTCTGCCAATCATCCCCATCCACTGACTTGGCTCTATCATTGTCTCTCCACTCCACCTATAGCTGGTGTGTGGTGGGCGCACTGGCACCGTTGTCCTGTGGCTGCCGTCGCATTATGGAGAGATCCCATCATGATTGTGGAGCGCTTTGGGTGTATGGCCATACACGATAAATGCACTATATAAATACACACATTATATTATATATTGTATATTATGATTTCATATCTGCTAAGATCTAATAAAAATCCCAAACATTTAAACAACATATATTAAAGATCAGGGCATAGATGACATTTTACCACCTAAAATGGCACTGTGTTGTAATAAAAATTCAAATTATTAGATGTTTTATAATCTGGCACTGGCACACAATCAAGAGGGCCTGAAGACATTCTACTTTTGAAGCCATTTCATACTTCATGTTTTTCCTCCATGACGGTAGCTCCACATGAGTTTAGTTTGGGAGTCAACCGTTTTTTGTTATTTATAATATTTCTATCAAAATAATGCATATTTATTTTGTTTCCACCTTCATTATGATACCAGGTCAATCCTATCATCCTGACATTTCTTCCTTCATAACCCCTATAATGATTAAAATTAACTTTTTAACTTCATCATCATTTCAACAGTATAAACACCGTGGCAATATACCTGTGATAAGGCTGTAGTCATTGCAACCTTTCCCCCCATGCTGTGTCCAATCAGGACACACTTCCCAATGTGCAGCTGTCCCAGCAGATGTGTCAGATCGCTAGTCATTGTGTCGTAGGTCAAGACAGGGCTGTGTGGGCTTTTTCCATGGTTTCGAGCATCGATTGTCAGCACCTAACTAGACAAAGTACAGTCAGGACAGTGAACAGACTCCTCTGAACAGCCCAAAGCACTACTGAAACTGGAGGCGTACCTTCCTGCCGGTCCGCTGAACCAGAGACTTGGCTATGGAGTGAAAGTTTGATTTGCTCCCAAACAAGCCATGAAGAAACACCAATGGCGTGCTGTCGCCTTTCCCATCAAACACATCATAGGTCAGGTTTACAGGGCTAAGAGAGAGAAGAATACATTGTAAAAAGTGGTTAGTTGGGTTTGTTAAAAAAGTGAGTAAATGCATTGCAGAAAAAAATTTAAATAAAATCGGCACACTGCTACTTTAAACACTTAGCCTCAAAATTATTAAGTAAATGAAATATCTGCATATTTATAAAAATTAAGTTAAGTCAGCTTAAGAGTTCAAAGTTACAATGGGTTTACTCATTTTTAAAAATAAGTTGCTAATCTTTTTTTACAGTACAGACATAATAGATAAAACACATAGACAAGCTGTTAAAACCTTTTCAAAGCAGAAAAGTTTTAACTCAACCAAAGCAATGACCACTCGAGACAAATTGTGATGCTGGCTTTAGAAAGCCTGACTACAAAGTGTGAAGTCATTTTAAAAGCATAACATGTATAGGAGTCTAAATAACTTTAAAGTTTTAAAAGCTTAAAAGTTTATTGCAAACTGTGGCATGCATGTCACTGTTAGGTTTTTGACTTATTGCTACATGTTGGTAACATTGTTAGTATGGAGTATAACATCGATTTAGCACATTACAAAATGTTTATACACGTTTTATGTTGACAACATGCTATAGAACATAATTGTTAGCATAGCTAATATTATGCATGTTGCTAGCATGCATAAGCATGTTTGTGGCTATTTGACACATTACTAATCCATCAATCAATCAATCAATCAAACTTTATTTTTATAGCACCTTATTACAACCAGGAGGCTGCCCAAAGTGCTTTACAGTATTCACTCATTTTTATCCGCTTTTCCGGGGCCGGGTTGCGGGGGCAGCAGTCTTAGGAGAGAACATTAGACTTCCCTCTCCCTAGACACTTCCTCCAGCTCCTCTGCGGGATCCTGAAGCGTTCCCCTGCCAGCCGAGAGACATAGTCCCTCCAGCGTGTCCTGTGTCTTCCCCGATGCCTCCTCCCGGTGGGACATGCCTGGAACACCTACCTAGGTAGGCGTCCAGGAGGCATCCGAAACAGATGCCCGAGCCACATCAGCTGATTACTTTTGATGTGGAGGAGCAGCTGCTCTACTCCGAGCTCCTCCCGGGTGACAGAGTTCCTCACCCTATTCATAAGGGTGTGCCCTGCCACCCTGCCAAGGAAACTTATTTCGGCTGCTTGTATTAGAAATCTTGTCCTTTCAGTCATGACCCAAAGCTCATGACCATAGGTGAGAGTAGGAACATAGATTGACCGTTAAATCAAGAGCTTTGCCTTTTGGCTCAGCTCCTTCTTTACCACAACGGACCAGTACATCGGCTGCATTACTGCTGCCGCTGCCCCAATCTGCCTGTCAATGTCACGTTACATCCTTCCCTCACTCGTGAACAAAACCCCAAGATACTTGAACTCCTCCACCTGGGGTAAAGACTTCCTCCAACCTGGAAATGGCAAACCACCTTTTTCCGGTGGAGCACCAAGGCCTCAGACTTGGAAGTGTTGATTCTCATCCTAGCCGCGTCACACTCGGCAGCAAACTGCCCCAGTGCATGCTGAAGGTTCATGTCCGATGAAGCCAACAGAACAACATCATCTGCAAATAACAGAGATGGTCCACGAACCGGACCCCCTCCAGCCCAAGGCTGGAATTTGAAATTCTGTCCATAAAAATTATGAACAGAATTGGTGACAAAGGGCAGCCCAGCCAGAGTCCAACATGCACTGGAACAAGTCTGACTTATTGCCGGCAATGCAAACCAGTATTAAGAGCAAAATTAATCATTAAAACACATAAAATGGTAAAAACACAAGTGTAATAAAACAGCATTTTGTACTAACGAATATCAAAAGCAAGTCTTAATAAATAGGTTTTAAGTTTAGCTTTAAACAGTGCCACGTCTGTGATGATGTGAAGCTCTAAAGGGAAGGTATTCCACAGTTTTGGACTTGCCACTGAAAATGAACAATCACCCCCATTGTTTATACCTGGATCTGGGGACCTCCAGCAACAACTGACCTGCTGATCACAGGACCCTGTTTGGTTTGTGAACCTTTAAATCTCACATAAATATTAAAGTGCAAGACCATTAATTACATTAAAAACAAACAACAGTAGTTTAAATTCGATTCTGAATTAACAGGGAGCCAGTGAAGAGAGTAAAGGACAGGTGTGATGTGCTCACGTTTGCGACTTTGACTCACGATGGCTTGATCAATGAATTAACCTGTTTATCAAATTTTAAACTACTGTCCAAATTCACTCCCAAATTTTTAAACTACATGGTTAAAATGAGGGGAAAACTAAGATAATTTCAGGGTAACTTATTAGGCAGGTTAGAGTTGCTAATGCTAACACAAATGTACATTTTGGCAATATGTTTAACACCTGCCTAGCATGAATAAACTACTAAGACGTGTATAAGATATTTCAAAAGGTTGTCAGGGTGATTTAGAAAATTACAATCAAGTTTTATTGATTTATGTTTTTTAAATTTCATACTAGCATGAGTTAGCATGCTCAAACATGTTTTT
Organism: Danio aesculapii; assembly: GCF_903798145.1. Lineage (NCBI taxonomy): Eukaryota > Metazoa > Chordata > Actinopteri > Cypriniformes > Danionidae > Danio > Danio aesculapii. Next base: position 20,119,742 of record NC_079455.1, on the reverse strand, counting down.
CATATCATTTATATCATTAATGACTAACATGCATTAACGTGCTACTCGTCTTACCACACTGCTAGCATGAAATAGCTTGTTGCTAACATGTTTTAACACAATGTTAGCATAATTCATTTTGCTAACACGTTCTGGGTTGTGTAGGGTTGCTAACGTTTGTATTACGTTTAGCACGAGGATAGCAAACATAAGCATGTTACAGTAGAAACAAAGCTAACGTTAATACAGATAGATTTAGATCCTCATTTTATAATAACCACATATCAAAATCTGAATGTGACCTTGGTTTTAGTTGTAGCTTTAAAGATCTATGAATTTTAGTCTCAGAAGAAGAATAACTTCAACTCTGAATAGCATTTCAGAATATTGCCATTTACAGGATTCATAAGTAAGATTTTTTTGTTGATGTTTTATTTAAAGAAATGATATGGTGGTGACTGGAAAGTGGAAAGATGGCCTTGTTTACAAAATCATAACAATATAGTTATATCTAATTTATAACTTTATTAATGTAACCATTACCCGTTATTAGCCACAACAGAAGATAACGTGTAGGTAATTTTGACTGGTTTAACTCCTTTTTCCTGAATAAAACCCACCTACTACAGGCGCATTTTCTAGGGTGACAGTAAATACACGAATAATACCGTTAAAATAAACTAACGTACAAATAACTTTTTAAAGCAACAATAATCTCTCACACATGAAGTTCTGTGTAATTAACAATATTTCATCCGGAAGATTAAAGATGCAACACCTGGCGGCTCTCATGCTGTCACTGCCAGCGCGGTCCAGCCGCGAGACTCCGCTGCAAAAATCCCGAAGTCCCGTTACAGATGAACATGACGACGGGCCGCAGGGCGCTCCCCTTGTCAAAACACGGCACAGGGCACTCATGGCATAAATTGACATGCTAAAACGTGCGTCCGGACTTCATTCATTCGACTGGGGTTGGCGACTTCAAAGGTCGTCGTGATGTTGTTTAGCTAACACTAGGGAAACCCTTCCCGCACGACAGGGTTGCCAGATCTCGCTAGAAAAACAAAATAAACCGCAATTAAATTAGATTAGATTAGATTCAACTTTATTGCCATTACACATGTACAAGTACAAGGCAACGAAATGCAGTTTAGGTCTAACCAGCAGTGCAATAGCATCAAGTGCAGGATACAGGTATAAGTTATAAAGTGCAGTTATAGAAAAACTATGGTGATATTTACAGATGGATGTACTATCAACATTATATACAGGTTGTATTAGCTATGAACAGATTTACAATAAATAAATATGTACAGGATACTATTAATAGCAGTAGAACTGTACATATATTAATATATAATTACTGTAGAACTGTTAAAGTGCAATTAAAAGCAAATACAACTAAATGCTTTCCTTTTTTATCTTTTCCAAAAATTTAAATGCTTAACATTTACGACTGACTATCTAAATCAGAGGTTTTCAATATAGTGTCACATTGACACTATTAGACTTATTTTTAAATTTAGTTTATACTAGATTCAAACTTTCTATTAATTAAATTAGCATATATTATTTAAATCTCCATTGATTCAAAAATGTATTATATTTAGATTATATTTAGGGCGACGCAGTGGCGCAGTAGGTAGTGCTGTTGCCTCACAGCAAGGTCGCTGATTCGAATCTTGGCTGGGTCAGTTGGCGTTTCTGTGTGGAGTTTGCATGTTCTCCCTGCGTTTGCGTGGGTTTCCTCTGGGTGCTCCGGTTTCCCCCACATGTCCAAAGGCATGCAGTACAGGTGAATTGGGGAAGCTAAAATTGTCTGTAGTGTATGTGTGTGACTGAGTGTGTGGGTGTTTTTCAGTGATGGGTTGCAGCTGGAAGGGTATCTGCTGCGTAAAAAAATGTGCTGGATATGTTGGCGGTTTATTCCGCTGTGGCGACCCCAGATTGATAAAGGGACTAAGACGAAAATGAATGAATGAATGATTGAATATTTATAATATTATATATTTAATATTAATATATTTAATATAATATATCTGGATATAACATAGCACTAGCGATCCAAAATTACAAAACTCACCTGTATTTCATTATACTATAATTTTGTATTTAGAACACTTCATGGGAAAAAATGTTGCGTAAAATAAATGGACATGGCAACATTTCGACACCTCAGAGTGTCCGTGATGTCATCACGTCGTGCGTATATAATGCCTGCAAAGCTAAATAGCCTACGTTTCAGACACCACATATTAGAAAAATGATATTTATTATATGAGATATGCACATGCAGGAGATACAGGGAATTAAAGTGAAAGAAAAAAATACAATAGGAGCGGAAAATATGTTTTGACAAATCAATCAGCATTGTTTAGCCTATGGACCAGTATTACCACACAGTGGCGCCACAGACCACGACAACACACGTAATTCAGTGCGTTTGGGCAACAAAACAGCTTTCATGCACCACACAGAAAAGGTCTGATCTTTTATCGTTTAATTCACTTAATAACACTTTAAACCTGCACTAAGACTTCAAGCATACAGTTTCTTAATATCCCTTGACATATATGTTGTTATTAATGTTATGTTAAGGTGTAATTATTAAGCAGTAGTAATTAAAATCAAGCTTTATCACTTATATATATTTACTGATATATGGCATATATTTAATAGTGTTTAAACACTTCTGCCTAAGCAAATGTGAACAGAAGACTGGCATTTCATGAATCGAATCTCGCATAAATCCTAATCATAATGTTGCAAAGCCCATATATATATATATATATATATATATATATATATATATATATATATATATATATATATATATATATATATATATATTATTAAAGCATATAACTGACAAGCATACAGGATTATATGATAACATATGTAACAGTAATACAAAACGCAGAACGCATACATTAAACAAAAAAATAACTTATTTGAGGGGATCCATCATATTTCAATTATTAGATTGTACTGATAATTTTTTTCATTATTAGAGAGGATTTTATAGCTTTCTTTTTCTTGTAATTAAGGTCAAAGAATTATAAAATATTTTTAAATCTTTACAGAAAAAATTAAAGGAGGGAGTAATAGACATTACTTTTACCTTGTGTATGTGAAACTTCCCAAGAAAAATTATCAACCTTAAAGCATTATCGAATGTATCATAGCCAGTTTTACAATTCAAAAAAAGAATCATGCATTCGTCAAAATTAATTATTTTGTAAAATGAATAAAAAATCAACCCTGAAACCTGTTTCCAAAAATCATCAGAAAATTTACAAGTACAAAATAGGTGTACAAGACTTTCAGGCTCAGTGTTACAAAAAGAACATTGTGGTGAAACGTCAGTTTTAAATTTATTAATAAATATATTGCAGGGATAATACCTGTGTAATATTTTGAAAGGAATTTCTTTTACCTTATTTGGGAGTAAAAACTTATTACTTGTTGACCAAATATAATCTATAAAAGGTAAAGAAAATGCAAAGCCCATATGAAAGGCCAATTTGGCTTCTTTTCCCCCAAACATTCTTCAAAATAACTTGTATTATGTTCAACAGAAGAACAAAATTCATAAAAGTTTAAAACCACTAAAGTACCCGCAAACAAAGAGGACATTTTGCTATGCAGAAAGGCCTGTTAAGGGGAAGTCTAGTTCACACAATAGGATAACTAACTGGAAACAAGACAGAATCTTCCACAACAAACAAACAAAAACACATGCAAGTTGTAGGCAGTAGAAAATAAAAAGGAGGAAGCATAATTCCATCAATAAGATCCTCAAATTAACAAAATGAGAAGTTAAATTACTGAAGTGATTTAATAAAGAACTACACGACTGCACTTTGAGTGGCACCTGTAGTCCAATTCAGCTTAATCCAATAAAGAAACGTGTTTGTCCACATTCCATAGACATGCACCGTAATTAAGTGTTATAGGAGTTTTTCTCTTATTTCAAGCGTTGTCAATTGTTTATGTGCATCTAAAGAGAAAGTCAGAGCTTCATCCTCCTCCATGTCTGCTGCCATAGGCAACACAGCAGCGGGCATAAAGCGGCCAACAAACACAGTAACCATGGAGAGGAGGAGACATGCGGCAGGAAAACTCACAATAGAAATAATAAAAAAAAAAAATTCATAGCACTGCTGCACATATTTCACAATTTAAGTGGTTCATGTGTAATCAACTACAGACAAATGTGCATTGCCTTCAAGTCACAGGCCCTTGGAAATTAATGCAATTTATTTTTCAACCAATGTAAATAACGTAAGAATAAAACCTTATTGGACCAAGATTTGACTCATTGTAGGTGTAAGAGCCAGTTATGCGTAATTCATTTGTGAAGATAATTTAGTTAAAAAGGTTAAAACATGGTGAAAATTTGTAAATAAATGTAATACGAGTTCAGAATGATTGTATTATCTAAAATGCATGATTTAATAATTAATACAATTTAAATTCTTTTACTTTGGTATGTTTACTTTTACTTTTAGCAGTTATGGACATTGAAACCAACAGTTTTTTGAGCTATATTGAGTCTATTGTACCTTTGTATTTTTGTTTTGCATTTCTTCAGTAAACCCTTTTTAAAAGAAGATTCGGTCTTACTCGTGTTTTTGCAAATACTGGTTGTTGGACAAGCTGCAAAAGGTGCTACATAAGGATGTGCACGAAAGGTGTGGCACTACTGTAGGCTATAACGGTACATTTTTTGACATGGAGATTTATGTTATGCTTTGAACTGCATTATGGGACTTTGATCTTTCCTCCAACAACATGTTGAAAAGTTACAAGACAAGTTACATTTGTGATCTATTGTCTGTGTTGGTATTTTAAATGACGGTACAAAAACGTGTTGATAAATTGCCAGTAGGCCTAGTTTTTCAGTTTTTCATTGACTTATTTTCCTTCATTCATTAATTTTTCTTCCGCTTAGTCTCTTGATTTATCAGGGGTCGCCACAGCGGAATGAACTGGCAACTTATCCAGCATACACACTCATTCATTCATTCATTACTTTTCTTTTAAGCTTAGTCCCTTTATTAATCTGGGGTCACCACAGCGGAATGAACCGCCAACGTATCCAGCATATGTTTTATGCAGCGGATGCCCTTCCAGCTGCAACCCATCACTGGGACACACCCATACACTTCAATTCACACACATACAATACAGACGATTTAGCTTACCCAATTCACTTATATCAGATGTTTTTGGACTGTTGGGGTAAACCGGAGCAACTGGAGAAACCCATGTGAACGCGGGGAGAACATGCAAACTCCACACAGAAATCCCAACTGACCCAGCCGGGGCTTAAACCAGTGACCTTCTTGCTGTGAGGCGACAGTGCTAACCACTGAGCCACCATGTCGCCCTGATTTATTTTTATATACATTATTTCTTTTACAAAGTACTGTTTCAAACTACTAAAATGCCAATGACAGTCACTTTGTTAAATTGCAGAGTGAAATTTTCAACATCAAAAGTGGACAGAGAAGATCAAGGTCACATGATTAAGCGCTAGTCGTAACTGTAAATAAACAGAAAACACATGTGAATCACAAAATATAGAAACTATTAATTAATGGATTTTTTAGTGTGTTTGAAAATAAAACTATTTGAAAAGTTGGAATCTAAAGGTTAAATAAAAAAAATAAAAAATACAAAGAAAATAATCATTAAAGCTGTTAAAATTAAATACTAGAAATGGAAAATTTCAATCATAAATTGATTTTTGATATATTTTTACAGTAGGAAATGTACAAAATATATTTATGGTACATGATCTTAATATTCTAATGATTTTTTTGGCTTAAAAAATATTTATCATTTTGACCCATTCAATGTATTTTTGGCTTTTGTCAACTGTTTATATAGTCGCATATATTGTGATTTTATTTACTCATTACAATAAAGTTATTTTATTTCAATTTTATTTTTTATGTTGTAAAATGCTTGATAATGTATGATAAATGAATGACTGCAATCATATGAATAAAACCGCAGTTTTAGGTAATTTATGGTGCTAGTAAAAGGAATCTTGGGAGGTGTTCTGTTGTGATAGAGGTATAAATCCTATCCCAGGTTATAAATTTGTAAGTGAATGCTTTTGAAAACTGAATGTCTGAAACTTATTAGTTTCTTTCTGGTTTCAAAGAAACAGCAGAAATATAAGATTGGAGAAGTAGAAAAGCAGGGCACACTCTAACAATTTTGGACTTGTGTGAATACAATTTTGTATTTTGGATTCACAGTTTTGTGAATCAGTTGGTGTGAGGTTCAGTGTTACACTTTTTTCAAATGAATTTCACACTTGTCTAGTGCAAAATCTTTGTTTCATAGTAACAGTGCATACATTTCCAATATTTACCCTAAAGCAATGGAAGTGAAATCTACTGAAAATTTATACAAGTCAAACAAAATATTTGCTCTTTAAAATAGTTTTATGTTTTTAATTTCTAAATAAAGCAATGGCATGTTTAAAAATGTAAAACAAATATAGCTACCATGGGCGCCGCTGGCCGCCACGGCCCCTCTGACAAGTTTGAAAGTGAAGACCGGGGGTATAATGGGCTATATGCACAGCTAGTGTTTTTCAGCCAATGAGGAACTTCTGGTGAAAGGTTTGACTATTTTGATTTTGATAAGGTTCCTTTTACAGCATTGCTGATGTAATGTATTTTACATATACTCAGGTAAATAGACTTAAGCATCCATTTGATTGTTAAATTGTAAAAAGAGATGAAAGACTGTTTAAACACAGGCGCCATCATTAGCAACAGGCTAGTGCAGAAACTCCATTGAATGGTTAAATGAATTTCCATATTTTAAAGACATGGCGCAGAAAAATATAATTTAATGCTGTGCTTTATATTTGGTCTGATACCCACTTTATATCCTATACCCAGGCAGAAGGTACTCTCCAGGAGCAGGGTTGGTGACCCTGACTTAGGGGGAGTAAAATACTGAGTATTCCATTCATTTTTGGGTGAACTTTCCCTTTAGACCATGTGTTTATTTTAGAAATATATAATCACGTGGGTTTGGGTAGCTTACACCTCCTCACAATAGATTAAACGTTTTTTAATTACTTTTATAAGATAAAGCTTATAGCCTGCGTGCAGTCTCACAAATTGAAATTAAGCCAAAGGGGCTACATGACTGCATGTTGAATTTACAATATGTCGCTGCTAGTGTTCATAAGAAATGTCCTTCACTTTCAGAGTTAAATGATGTGCCCGACCGCACGGAACAAACCGTGTGACATTCAGGCAGACTTCCGCCTGGCAGGATCGAAGCTCAGTAAACATAAGCAAATAATTCTCCTCACCTGTTGTGGTTTCGGTCACGTGACGTTTCACAGGTTTCATTTTCGGCACTACAGATGAAGTAGAACGCCAAACAATAACGTGCCCTGTAGTGTAATTCCATATATTCTCCTGGTGGATTTCTAAAGGACTACAGGAGCTGTGCATGTCAGTAAATCCGTTCTGACTACTAAATCCTTAAAAATACGAATCCCACCGTCTTTAAAAGAGATTTTGTTGGAGAATTTATTATCTCTTTTATCAAAGAAAATGTATTTCAAGAGACAATTTATTGGTATTTACAAAGCTGAACATGTTATCACAACAATATGGGGACTATTTAATACTTATATTAAAATAATTATTTATGAGTGGCCAAAAATATTCAGTTATTTATATTTATATCCAGAAAAATGCTTTTATGCTGAAATTTTGTGCTTGCCTTTATTGTGTTCACTACTTCACACCTTTTGGGTGGTGCAGTGGGGAGCACAATCACCTCACAGCAAGAAAGTCGCTGCTTCGAGCATTGGGTGGGTCAGTTGTCGTTTCTGTATGGAGTTTGCATGTTCTCCCCATGTTGGCGTGGGTTTCCACTGAGTGCAAGTCCAAAGACATGCGCTATAGGTGAATTGGGTGAGCTAAATTGTCCGTAGTGTACAGTACGTGTGTGAATGAGGGTGTATGGGTGTTTCCCAGTGATGGGTTTCAGCTGGAAGGGCATCCGCTGTGTAAAACATGTGCTAGATATGATTAATAAAGGGACTAAGCCAACAAGAAAATGAATGAATGAGAACAATTTTATGCTAAAAATTTCCATTTGTGCTTGGTTTTATTTTGTTTATATTTCACACATTTTGTTTTAAAATTGTAACTGCCAAAAAATTACGGATTTTCTGTAGTTCAACCATTTAACGACAAAAACTGTCCACACACTCTAAACATGTAAGTATTTTGCCCCTATACATTTACTTTTAAAGAGTTACTAGTTTAGTAACTAGTTAAACTAGTTAGAGTGATGTATTTTTAGTTCTTTTTAGTCTAACAGAACATGCAATTCTGTTAAATTTAATAACTATCTCTCTTAATTACTTAATTATAACTTACTTAATTACTTAATTATCTCTCTTCAGACCCCCCTGTTCTCCAAAAAGTACATACTGAATGTATGAATCATCTTTTCAGATTTATTTGGTTTTATAAACATACTCTCACTCAAAATCTGCTATATTATTTTAAATCCCATTTTACCTTTTAACGCTGAAAGTGGCACATGTATTACAGCAAATAAAAGTTGCTGCCATAAATTAATAAGTTGAATCAAATTAACCTAACAAATAATTTCAATCTATATTACATCAAACTGATTTCAAAGTCAAATTGAATCTTCTTTAGCTAAAAACAAATAAAAGTAAAAACTTTAATCGAATGAATCCTAATCCAAGCCCTTAGAGAAAATCTATGTATTACATTAATAAATTAATGAATATGTTGGTTAAATAAAAGTCATTTAAACATTTATTAATTTTCCTTTGACTTAGTGCCTTTATTTATCAATGGTCGCCACAGCGGAATGAACCACCAACTTTTCCAGCATATGTTTTACACAGTGGATGCCGTTCCAGCGGCATCCCAATACTGGAAAACATCCATACACTCCAACATTCACACACACATACACTACGGCCAATTTATTTGATTAAATTCACCTCTACCGCACACAGAAATGCCAACTGGCCCAGCCCAGACTCAAACCAGCAACCTTCTTGCTGTGAGGCGACAGTGCTAACCACTGAGCCACTGTGTCGCCACCATTTAAACATTTAATATGATTAAAATAATTTTATACTAATTTTCATTCATGATGACGAAACAAAAAAAGTTATTACTTTACTCAAGCATTTATTCTGTTCACAACCTTGTGGATACTTGGACCACAAACACACTTATTCATTTGGCAGGTTTCAGTGTTTGTAGTGTGTGTAAAACTGGGCTAAGCTAAGCATGAACACATTCATCTAGAGTGTTTGCATGAGGCGTTTTCAGCACAACATCAAACTGCACCCACCTTACGCTAATATTGTGGTTAGAAGCCTTTAGGAACCGAATGAGTTGCATGATGTCATGAGTTTTATAGAAACTACGCATCCAGCATTTGCAGTGTTTATTTTTAAAATATTCAAGGGAACATACATCATAAAAAAATGATACACTGCATATCTGACTTTAACCTTTGATCCTTTGTCATGTAGTTTACACTAAGTAAGTTAATAATAGCTGTAATCAAATGTAATACTGCATTTATTAGGGAGGGGAAAGTGAATGCCAGACCTGAAATTTGCCCTCTGATTATCAATTTTATGGTTAGATTTTTATTTGGCAGTATAGGAATCCTGTTGCGCCAGGTATTGCATATCATTCTCTTTGAGAAAGCCAGCCTGCTGACTGACAAGAATTAAAAAATATTGCTACACGTTCGTTTCTCTATGACCTTCTCCCAAAATGGGAGGAAACGTTTTGTTCACATTCCTTAGATAATAATGCCTGCAGGTTGAATTATACTTCTGTTAGTATTCAGCCACTATATTAATGAACTTACTTTCTGAAATTTTGTTCATACTTCTTAAAATGATTTAATGCTTGATATAAAGTGTAGATGAAGTTGATATAATGTGTGATGATTCCTTAAATACAATGACTAATTATTATCAAAATATTAGAATATAATATATCTGTTAGTTAAACTATCTTACAGAATTAGGCTATAATTTCAAAGGCATACAGTTAAAACAAGTAGTTGTAGATAAACAGAATTGTCATTTTAATGTAAACACCATGCCATGGCAATGAAATAATTGCAAACTGTGTATTAGGGAAAGTCATGCCCATGGTCAAAATGGTAAGTTTGTTTCTCTGAAAATTAAATACTGGTGACGTCTTTACGGTGGAGTTGTTAGAAAATTGATCACTTGATTAAATCTTAGTTGTGGTTAATATTTTTGTTTGTATTTCATGTTATGAAATTGATCTACATGAAACTTCTACACCAAATATGACAACTCGTTTGATCACTTGTAACTGTTTTCAACATCCATAGACAAAGCTCCATAGTGTTTGTTTGTGTGCCTGTAAATGGGCTAATGTTAAAATGAATCATTCATAACTACTAGATAGCACAGTTTGTTGACAAATGTATATGTGCTTGAATGAGACAACCTAGTGATAAATGAAATCAAACGGCAACACAAAGAACAATTTTATTAACTTTTAAAGAATAATTAATATCTAATAACAATTGCATGTTTTAATCACAAAGCTTATATTATAATTTAACACATGAGTAGCTGGAGCTAGCATGTTTTAGCACATTGTTTTAAACAAGATTTAACATACTGCATGGTTTATCACATTTATAACAGGTTTCTTGCATGATTTAGCAGACTGCTAGCAGGATTTATCTGATAAGATTTAGCACAATGCTATTACTCTAATTGTTTAGCATTATACATAAAACCAAAAAGATGGGCTAATTTGGTCCTGTTTTGCAGAGTTTAGCAGAGTTTAGTTAATGTTAATCTAACAAACTTGCCTGTAACTTTATAGTGATCTTGAAAGACATTCATTAGCTTGGTATTGTGGTTCAAAACGCTGCAGGACAAAAGCCCCCCAAGACTGAAGTTACCCATCTCTTATCTAGATTTTACACACTGGTAACCAACCTTAACAAACTTCTAGCATGTTTCACCACCTCTCTAGCATGCTTTTCATCACATTTATAGCAGTTATTATTATAACATGTTTATAAAATTATTATAACCATGATTTAGTACACTTCTTCTCTACCAGGCCTAGAGTTCCCTTCCCCCTCTGACAGTGTGTGTTTTGTTTCGGCCCTGCCTTTGCAGGAGGCAGTGGTTCCAACAAATATTATACAAATCCATCTGTAAAATTTAGGTCATCGTTCTCATCATTATCGGGAATCTGACATTATCACCAAATGCTAAATGGCACTTTTACTCAAAAAAACAACAACAACAACTCTGGTTACAGCCTTATTACAAAATGGATTAAATTCATTTATTTCCTCAACGTTCTACACACAATACTCCATAATGACAATGTGAAAAAAAGATTGGCAAAATTCCAGGCGATGAGTGGCTTCCGTCTGGTCACTCTACAATACAGGTCTGATTGGTGGATTGCTGCACAGATTGTTGTCTTTTGTAAGGTTCTCTTCTCTCCACAGAAGAACACTAGAGCTCAGACAGAGTGACCATTGATCACATCCCTGACTAAGGCCGTTCTCCCCCGATCACTCAGCTAAGATGGCTAGCCAGCTCTAGAAAGAGTCCTGGTGGTTCCAAACATCTTCCATTTACGGATGATGGAGACCACTGTACTCATTGGAACTTTCAAAGCAGCAGAAATTTTTCTGTAACCTTTCCCAGCCTTTCCCAGCCAATCCTGTCTCGGCGCTCTACAGACAATTCCTTTGTCATCATGCCTGGTTTGTGCTTTCACATGCACTGTTAACCCTGGGACCTTATTTAGACAGGTGTATGCTTTTCAAATCATGTCTAATCAACTGAATTTACCTCAAGTGAACTCCAATTAAGCTGCTGAAACATCTCAAGAATGACCAGTGGAAACAGGTTTTTTGTTTTTAATAAATTTGCAACAATTTCAAAAAAATATTTTTCCACATTGTCATTATAGGGTATTCTGTGTAGAGTTTTTAGGAAATAAAGGAATTGAATCCATTTTGGAATAAGGCTATAAACATAAAAAAATGTGGAAAAAGTGAAGTGCTATGAATACTTTCCAGGTGCACTGTATATAAATTCTCTCTCTCTCTCTCTCTCTCTCTCTCTCTCTCTCTCTCTCTCTCTCTCTCTCTCTCTCTCTCTCTCTCTCTCTCTCTCTCTCTCTCTATATATATATATATATATATATATATACACACACACACAGTTGAAGTCAGGATTATTAGCCTCCCTGAATTATTAGCCCCCTTTTTATTTTTTTTTTCTCAATTTCAGTTTGAAGGAGAGATTTCAACACATTTCTAAACATAATAGTTTTAATAACTCATTTCTAATTGATTTATTTCATCTTTGCCATGATGACAGTAAATAATACTTGACTAGATATTTTTTGAGACACTTTTACACAGCTTAAAGTGACATCCAAAGGCTTAACTAGGTTAATTAAGTTAACTAGGTAGGTTAGAGTAATGAGGCAAATTATTGTATAACGATTGTTTGTTCTGACAGTCGAAACAATATTAGCTTAAAGGGGCTAATCATTTTGACCTTAAAATGGTTAATAAAATTTTTTATTCTAGCTGAAATAAAACAAACAAAAAAAGACTTTCTCCAGAAGAAAAAATATTATCAGAAATACTGTGAAAATTTGCTTGCTCTATAAAATAACATTTGGGAAATATTTAAAAAAGAAAAAAAGAGACAAAGGGGGCTAATAATTCTGACTTAAACTGTATATATATATATATATATATATATATATATATATATATATATATATATATATATATATATATATATATATATATATATATATATATATATATACATACATATTTCCAATGCCATATATGGTCAAACCTGAGCTTCTGATTCAAGAGGCAATTCCTCAGTTTATAAGTGAGCATGTAAAACCTTTTCTGTACATTTTTTACTTACCCAAGCCACCTATTATTTAGATATTACAGAACAATTTAACATATTGAATCAGTGCACCATTCGACACCGTTAAGTGTCCAGTGTACTCCAGTTACGAATCAGCAATGCAGATGGTTGGCAAAGTGTTGGCATATTTAGCATTAAGCATTTCTAGTAGCTCAACAAGTGCAACCTTTTGACTTTCTGATGAATGTGGATCTTTCAGGGGATTTCTTCTACATATTTCAGTTTGAGACAAAATTATGTTAAATTTGGTCATACGAGTTGCTTTTAATTCTTCCTCATTCACTACATTCAATTTAATCCTGCGTAACATTTTACTTACAGTTGTTGCTAGCAAAGGATTTGATCAACGTAAAGATAACAATAATAGCATATTCACACTAGATGATAATTACATTCAGGACTGAAATGCTTAGTACTACTGAACCTGAAGTATGCACTACAGCTCTAGCAGGTGAGTCATTTTCCTACGTGGAGTTTCCCTTCCCCCTCTGAAAGGTGGAGATAAGAGTATCAGCCTGACTCTATGGCAACTGCATTACAGAGAGCTGACTCCAGCTAATATCCCTTAGGGTTATGTGTTTGCAGCTCACCATGGTTTTATTACCTGTAATATAAATCAGAATTCACGAGTCTGTTTCAGGGGTCAGGGAAATGCTTTGCCTTAAAAATCCCACTTTCAAAAAGAATAATGTAATTTAATAATGCTTAATACAGTATGTAACTTCTTTCATATTTCATACATAGTTCATATTTTGTTCACTGCTCAATCACACGTCAGCTGGAAGGATCGAATCAACACTCAAAGCATAAATGGAGCTTTTTATTGACATTTGATTTGAAATTACAATAGAGTTAAATACAGATATACATAGTAAAGTAAACATTTTGTGCCTTAAGTTTACTTTCAATCACCATCCCTCTTCCTCTCAGCAGTTTGTCCAGACCAGTTTTGGTTGGATTTGTCTGCACCGCCTATGGCAAACAGTACAGCTTGTATAAGGTTTGTCCGCTGAGTGGTCTCTCTCATAAAGTGTGTTCATATTACTGCCCCGGTTCAAGAACAAAGGACCAAAACAGGTAAAACCACTCCAGCAGTCTTTTGTTTACTGTAACTGACCATTTGTTTCAAATATCAACCGATGAACCATTTTACTTTACCATATATGCTTGATAATATAAAGGACACACAATGGACAAATATTAGTCACAGTACTTAAAATGTTGTGAAAATACACCCAAGAGCGCTATTAAACTCTGTATAAAAATTCTATGAGTAATAAAGGAAGTGTATAAAATGTTTTAAGGGAACTATACATAGTCATGTTAGTCATGTGCAACATAATGATAAGACAAACCTGAAACTTAAATCATACACAAATATTCAGTTTCGGTGTCCCGTGAAATTTTCATAAGCAAATACATGTAAAGAGTTTTTTCTCTTCCTGTTATCCATCTTATGGAAACAGTGAGCACTTCCACTGTGAAAATGACCTTCTTTCTTAGTAGTTATGTTTGTTTTACAGTACAAAAATCAAATGTAAAACAGTTTATATTTGTTTCTTGTTTAGAGCATCACATTACTTAATATTGATCAGTACATCAGAAGGCAAGATGAAAAATCTGAAGTGCTTTGAATTGAGCTTCTCAAGTAAATGGACTGAAATGACTGAAGAATGCGTAGATATCCATACTGAAATACACAAATCATTTATGATACAATTTGACACCATATACACGAAAAGACAAACAGCTAAACAAAAATAGGCAAATTAAAAATGATGTCAAAGAGGAAATACAAACAAAAAAAGTCCCTGATAGACATCATCCCTTAACATACACACACACACACACAGTCTTAAACCAACGAAAAGCAAATATTAACAGCATCACAGCCCTTCATTATGGAGTCCTTTCATATGCATGTTCACCCTTTTTATCTGTCTTTGTTGTTTTTTTTCTTCTTCTACAGATTTAAACGTAGTCCTTCTTGTCATATCCAGCGCTGACTGAGCGTGGAGCAGAATAGCCCATTCTTGCCGGCTTGTACTTCTTCTCTCTTGGAGGACAAGTGCAGCACAGCATGGCTCCTCCAATGATTAAGAGAGCGGCAGCAGCGAAGCCTATGTAAATGGATGCCCCGATCTCTCTTTGCTGAGCAGTCATCATCGGGTTGTAAAAGTCCCGAATGATCTGGTTTGCCACCCAGGCTGAAGGAATAAGATCTAGGATGCCAGCGATAATGAACATGATGCCAGAGACGATCATCACTTTAGCCTTAGCACCTTCATCCTCAATACAATTGGTGCATTTGGCACCCATGACGGAGATCATCACACCTAGAACAGCCAAGATGATGGCGATGATCGTCATGGCTCTGGAAGCCTGCAGGTCTTGTCCTAAAGCCAGCATTGAGTCGTAGACCTTGCACTGCATCTGTCCAGTGCTTTGAACGACACAGTTCATCCATAAACCTTCCCAGATTACTTGTGCCGTGACAATGTTGGCGCCAACGAAGGCCGAGACGCGCCACATGGGAAGAGCACAAGCCACAATGCTAATTATCCAACCAATGATGCCCAGGGCAATGCCCCCAATTTCCAATCCCATCGACATATTTGGTGTACTTTTGTATCTATGACATGAAGAAGCTGATTAATACAAGCTCATACACAAAACAAAGCAGCAATTTCACTTAAAAGAATCCAAAATGAGTAATGAATGTTATTTACCAAGTGCTGAGATGTCTTTGTTGAAGCCGTCTCAATCTTTCCTTTCTTTGTGTAGCCTGTGAAGGTGTTGTGAAGGTGACCTGCCTTTATATTCCCAGAGAGACAGGTGCAAATGGAGGAGGACCTAAATGCGATGACATAGGGGAAGAGATACAGATTTGTGCACTGCACCTGCCCGCTATGGACGCTGTGGGGTGAAGAACAATATGTTGGTGTTGCTTTTCCCTTGTAATCCAATTCCTACTAAAGTGGAGAAACAGGCTCAGCCAGGAAAAGCACCAGGAAGCACAGGCCAATAAGCAAAGGGGTGGAGAAGTCAGCTAATATTTCACCTAAATCGCTTTTAATATTTCACACAGCAGTTAGAGATGTTACATATGAAGGATCCCAGTCTTTCACATAAAATTGTGCTTATTTTATTGACTTATTTAAATGGGAGATATTATGGTGAGGGTGGCTTAGTGGTTAGCACTGTTGCCTCACAGCAAGAAGGTCGCTGGTTTAAGTCCTGGCTTGGCCAGTTGCCATTTATGTAGAGTTTGCATCATCTCCCTGTGTTCACATGGGTTTCCTCCAGGTGCTCTGGTTTCCCCCACAGTCCAAAGACATGCACTATAGGTGAATTAAATAAGCTAAATTGCCCGTAGTGTACAGTGTATGTGTGTGTGAATATTATGGGGACTGGGATTGTATAGAAGTACAGAAAAACTGACGCTCTTGAATGTTCTTGAAGTCTTCAACATAATTAAACATGAGAAAACTTACATTACCCATCAAGCAGTTTTGTGTTTAATAGATGTCTAACAGATGTCTAAACATAGACGTCTTGGCTAAAACAAGGCTAATTTTGGGCTGTCAGGGAAAATCTAGTAAACATCTAAGACTAGCTCAAAATTAGACTAGTGATCAAATACACAGAGAAGACAGATTTCACATTACTTTTCTAGTTTTAGTGTAGTTTAGTTTTAGTCTAGTCTAATTTTAACCCACAGCCCAAATTTAGCCTTGTTTCAGCCAAGATGTCTATGTTGATCTATGTTTAGATGTCATTTAGATGTCTTTTAGACTTCTTTTAAACATAAAAATGCTGGTTTGGTGCAGTTAGCATCTGAATGATAAAATGTCTTTATAAAATGAATAGTTCCAGAGCTTAAACTACAGTTGAAGTCAGAATTATTAGCCCCCCCCCCCCCCCCCCCCCCCCCCCCCCCCTGTTTATTTTTCCCCCCTATTTTTGTTTAACAGGAGAGAAGTTTTTTTTTCAACAGATTTCTAAACATAATAGTTTTATATACTCATTTCTAATAACTGATTTGTTTTTATCTTTGTCATGATGACAGTAAATAATATTTGACTAGATATTTTTCAAGACACTTCTATACAGCTTAAAGTGACATTTAAAGGCTTAACTAGGCTAATTAGGTTAATTAGGCAGGTTAGGGTAATTAGGCAAGTTATTGTAAATAATGGTTGTTCTGTAGACTATCAAAATAAATAAATAAATAGCTTAAAGGGGCTAATAATTTTGACCTTAAACTGGTTTTTAAAAAATTCAAAACTGCTTTTATTCTAGCCAAAATAAAACAAATATTTTTATTTCCTTTCTTTTTATTTCCTCCGTTGTTTTGATCAGGGGAAGTTGAACTTACTGCTTGAATTCAGCTTGTGTTTCTGTCTCTATACCTCATATGTATATTCCCTTTTCTATAGATTTACAGAAGTAGACATGTATTATGCTGTGCTAAATCTAGACAGACTGACTGTAGGAAAAAATATGATTTGACCATTTTTTGCCTGGTTTTTAATTGATCTGATTTATTTGTCTGTGTTAAAGACTAAATATAGCTGTTCTTTTTCTTTTTCGTTAAGTTTTTGATGAAGAAAACAATAAAAATAGCACTGAAATAAACACTAAACGCAACTAAACATTTACTGACTTTATTGAATTCAAGCAAAGCATTAGTAAAAGAAACAGTAAAAGAAAATAAATTAAATTAAAGCCCACAAGACTGCAAAAGCCAAAACAATTACATTTCTTTCATTATAAATCAACTTTGATTTGACAATTTTGACAGGTATAATTAAACAACACTCTAGAGAGAGTATTACCAAAAATCATTCTGTGCTTAAACACATCAATAAATGTGTGAAGTGACAGTGATTGATCAAAACAATGTAAACATTCACATTCAGCAAAAGCAAACTAGATCTAAGTAACTGCAACTCATATGGCCACAATAAATATTCTATGTCTGGTCACACAGATGAAGATTTTGAAGTAGTTTTTGGGGCTGTTTTGCATGGCCTGTTGTTTTTGCAAGGCTTGTTGTAGCTGGATGTTCGCCCCTTCCTCAAAAAATGCCTCCGATACACCCACGGACAGTGTTATTATATATTATAATCTTAGGCCTATCTTTTTTTTAAAAACGTCACTAAAATGACTAATGTGACAGTGTATTTTATGTTACTTTGAATTTTGTTTAAATATTGAAATAGACTAAAGATTTTAATATTGTACCCAACACTGCCCATGGATACCCACAATAGCCAATGAAAGTGAGCAATTGTCACCAATGAGATGTTGCATGTTTTCATTGCTGAAACCAATGCTATCACGACAATTCTAAACTTTTTGATTTAGTGGCTAATTTGTATGAATTTGTACGATCTCATTTGTACAATTTAGTACAATTTGCTCATCCCTCAATAACAGTTGGGTTTAGGGGGTTGGTGCCTTGCCTTCTTTAAAAACTTTCATACAACTTAAATGCATATTGTTTTGCTTCTTCCTTAAATAACACACACGCTTGCAATGTCAGTCGGCCTCCATTTTTGGCTTCATCCAATGTTTGATCCCACATATTTCTGTGAGATCTTGTGTTTGACACTGTGAATTCTTAGTGTATGTGCATTTAGTTGCACTTTGAGCATGCATTATTGTAGTCTGCCACAGTTTTAGAATTGGTAAGGATTTGAAGATCCTCTAAATCAGGGGTGTCCAAACTCAGTCCTGGAGGGCCGGTGTCCTGCAGATTTTAGCTCCAACTTGCCTCAACACAACTGCAACAGTTTCTAAAAAGCCTAGTAAGAGCTTGATTAGCTGGCCCAGGTGTGTCTGATTTGGGTTGTAACTAAACTTTGCAGGATACCGGCCCTCTAGGACCGAGTTTGGGCACCTCTGATCTAGAGCAGGCGTGACCAACCCTGTTTCTGGAGATCGACCTTCCTGTAGATTTCAGTTGCAACCCATATCAAACACACCTGCCTGTAATTATCAAGTGCTGTTCAGGTCTAGATTAATTGGTTCAGGTGTGTTTGATCAGGGTTGGAGCTGAACTTTGCAGGAAGGTCGATCTCCAGAAACAGGGTTGAGCACCACTGATCTAGAGTATCACAGTAGTACCAAGTCTGAGTTCCTCAGATTTAGTAATTTCTGAATAGTTTCTTTAGTGGATGCTTGGAGCTAACGATTTGGGGCTGAATACACTAAATGACTTTGTGGCAGGTAACTTGTCTAATCTTTAACTGGGCAACTGCAGCACAGGACGAAGCCTCTGATCAGAAATGGTGCAGTGGCAGCCAAGCTGAGGAACAGAAATGACAAATCTCTGACAGGTAAACCTACAAATCCAGCCTTTAACACACAGACACACACACGGATAAAAAAAGTAAATAGATACAACATTACTGAACCCTTTATTGTGGAGATCTTCAGATTTTCTTTCTACTTTTTTCTTCTTTAAGAACTTTTTCAGCATCCTCCTGTCATTCAGCACTGACTGAGCGTGTAGCTAACTCTTGTAGTTAATTCAGAGTTGTTAACTCTTGGCGATTTCTCTTTTGGAGGACAAGTGCAGCATAGCATTGCTCCTCCAATGATTAAGAGAGCAGCAGCAGCAAACCCTAGGTGAATGGATGCCCCGAGCTCTCTTTGCTGAGCGGCGGTCAGAATCGGGTTGTAAAAGTCCCGAATGATCTGGTTTGCCACCCAGGACGATGGAATGACATTCAGGATCCCAGCAATAATGAAAGTTATGCCAGAAGCGATCATCACGTTAGCTTTAGCACCTTCATCCTTAATACAAGTGGTGCATTTGGCACCCATGATGGAGATCATCACACCCAGAGCAGCCAAGATGATGGCGATGACCGTCATGGCTCTGGAAGCCTGCAGGTTTTGTCCTAAAGCCAGCATTGAGTCGTAGACCTTGCACTGCATCTGTCCAGTGCTTTGAACGACACAGCTCATCCATAAACCTTCCCAAATTACTTGTGCCGTGACGATGTTGGTGCCAACGAAGGCCGTGACGCGCCACATGGGAAGAGCACAAGCCACAATGCTAATTATCCAACCAATGATGCCCAGGGCAATGCCCCCAATTTCCAATCCCATCGACATATTTGGTGTACTTTTGTATCTATGACATGGAGAAGCTGATTAATACAAGCTCATACACAAAACAATAATATCACAAAATATTTTCCAAAATAGAGCAATGAATGCTATTTACTAAGTGCTCATGTACAGGTAAAATATGTATGCAAATCCTTACTCTTATGTAGCTTTCAAAGATGTTGTGAATGTGACCAGTTTTTTATATTCTGGAGAGCCAGATGTTAATGGAGAAGGACCATTGATGTGATGACACAAGGGATGAGATATTGCTTACTGTGGCCACTGTGAAATTAATAAAAAAACATGTTGTATTGGCTTTCCATTATAATTCAATTGCAACAAACATTGGGTGAACTCCAAACAGCAGAAAGACATTTGTAGAGGTGTTCCAAATAAAAGTGATATAGCCAACATCTGAACCCCCTCACAAAGAGCCCTTCCAGAAGTTATAGCTAAGGGAACATACAATAGGGATTTAAAGAAGTCAGATGATCATTTATGTTCATTTATGTTAAAACTAGATGTGGTAATTAAGAAAATGAATGAAATATTTCAGGTTGACAAGTCTATATGTTTTCATCATGCATTTCATCTCATGTTTAACCAATTTTTTAGGTTGTTTATTATTAGTAAAGTTACATAAATGTATTTAAACCATAAGGGTTAAATTAGAGGCAGCACATTTGATAAAGGTAATATTCCTCCAAAGTCTCTCTATATGGAATTTGCCCATTGCATATAGAAACAGACCCCCCAAAAAACAGAATGACAGACAAAATGTTAAAAACGTCCCTCTGCTTATTGTGACCTGCTGTCTTTTACTGCTCTCTCTGACCTTAGAAAGCGAAGATTGATCATACATATATATCAGTTACATTAAAAAAATCAACAAATGAATTGACTTAATTCAGCTTGTTGAAGACAGTTTGGACTTTTTGGACATTTCTATTATGTAACAGCCAAATTAGTCCCAAAACACCCCCCCCCCCCCTCCCCCCAAAAAGACAAGCTTTTCCTGAAGCAATATTATAAGCATGTTCAATGATACCGTACTGTATGAAATGCAAAGAGAGAATAGAAGTACAGTGAACTCAAACTAGCTCTTGCCAAAGATGTACTAAACAATACTAATGTGACATGAAAATATGAATTGGACTGACATCTGTTTATGAGTTACCTGTTCAACAGAGATCATTCCACAATTTAAGGCTTACATGAAAAAAAACTCTATGTTTCATTTTTGTCATTGTAGTACAGAGAAAACAATACTTTTCTGGGAGGATCAAGGATCTAGTAGGGTTGTAGATTGTGCATGGCTTTAAAAACAAATATAAGAATCTTATAAATTATTCTTGATCTTATTGTCAGCCATTTTAATGAAGTTAATAATAGGATCACAGAATCATTTTTGCTGCAGCGTTCAGAATTTCAGTTGCCACATTAGTGTACAAACATCATCATCATTGTCTGCTACTTATCCGGGTCGCACTACTTAGTGATGGCAGCAATCTTAGAAGAAAATTCCAGACTTCTACAAGATGTTCCCTGGCAAGACGAGAGACTAGGCCCCATCCCAATTCTACCTCTTAGCCCTTCCCCTTCCCCCTCGTTTTGCATGTTCACGTGAAGGGGTAGGGGTATCCCAATTCTCTTTAGCTTGAAGGCTAGGGCTAAGGGAAAGAGCTGATACTCCTCGAAAGGGTAATGCAGGAGATGAGTCAGGAGATGCAAAAATTAGTATTTTTTTGTCAGCCACAACTCAGGACACTGTTCATTGATCTGCCGCGCCACAGAGCGCCATCTGATTAGTTTCATGTTAAATATCATGCGAATGTGCGCGTCTGGTGTGTGATACTTTTAACTGTCATGTGCATGCCGTGTCGCGGCGCCGAGCGGCGCTTCCGGTGTGCGACCAGCATAATAATAACTCCTAGTAGTCCCACAACATTCTGCCACATCTGACACTTGATGACACACAAAGAGCTTACTGCCACATTAGATCGTTATGATAACTTAATATATCAGTGATGTCCCAAAGATATATTCCAAAAAATATATATATATATATATACAATTGGAATAACTACAGCAGTCGCCATCATCAATCTCATATGAAGCAAGAGCTCATGATGACATATAATGACATGTGCAGGTGTTGTAGTGGTGTCCCATTTCTTAGGTGTAAATTTTGAAGCCCTTCCCCTACACACTCTGTTTCAAGGGCCAAGGGGTAGGGGTACAAAAATAGAATTGGGATTGGGCCATAGTCTCTCCACCATGTCCTTCGTTGTCCTCTGGGTCTCCTCCTGGTGGGACAAGCTTGGAACACCTCATCCAGGAGGCTTCTGAAACAGATGCATAATCCACCTCAACTGTCTTCGCTCGATGTTAGGGAGCAGTGGCTTTACTTCAAGTACCTCACTCTATCTATAGGGATGTGCCTTGCCACCCTGCAAAGGAAACTCATTTTAGGCTTACCTAGAAGACGTAAAAAATACATAAATAAATAAAAAACGAGACCTCAACAGAACATTTAGTTGTTTGTCCTACTTTAAGTTAATATCAATGACAAAACTGTTTTTTACACTATGTTTGTTACAAAACTAGAAATAGATGTTGAATTTTAAAGCTAAATAGCCTCCTGCTTTTTTGGGCCAAACACAATTACTTTCATTTTGTTTTCATTAAGTTGGAGCCATCCATTCTTCAACATTATGAAAGGATGCTAATAGAGTGCTGAGTGGCTTCAACTTTATTACAGGGATATACATTTGAGTAAACTATTCAATAGAGTACAAACTGATTGGAATAGAGTTGTGTGCGTGTGAATGTGGTTTCGTATGTTTTCACATGAATTATCAGTGTGACAAGTGGTTGGGTAATTCACTTTTCAACATTTTTAATTTACTGTAGTAATAAAGGTAATGCTGTAATGATATGTATTGTCAGCCAGTAAACATGATGATACTAATATTTGAAACCACTATTTACTCTCTCTGTGGTGGTTTCAAACCTTTATGCGTTTCTTTTTCTAACACATCCTAAATTTAAGTGATTTAAGTAGTTGCACTGTAATCCTTTCAATTTCTGTGTATTTAATATTTGAGATTTAAGGTTAGACTCACGTGGTGTTAATAGCATATTAATGTAGACAGTAATGATTGGAGAAAACAGTTCATGCAAGGGCAGCCAGCTTTTTAGCTGCAATAAATCGGTCAAACCCTACAAAGTAAAAAAAAAAAAGTCTTCCAAGCTTTTAAGCATGTGCTGTCGCCATATATCATTTTCATACACGTTAAAGATGTACAAAGTGCATGTAACGAGGTAAGAATGCTCTTTTTAAATTTGCTGAAAGCAGCACACTATTTCACACTGATATCATGATACCAATCTTTCAGCATTACAAGCAAATGTTGCTTAACCCAGTGGTAAAAGTAGCCTTTCCTCATTGTTTAAACAGAATATAGGCTAATGGTGCAATAAGGAAATCCATTAATAAAAATCAACAAATGATCAAAGATCATAAATGAAGATGGACAGTTTCTTTCATTTATCACTGATATATATTTAATAATCAACTATTTAAGTGAAAATGGATATCACAAGCTTATTAATATACATGTTAGTGCTTAAAATAACGACAGCAAACATGAAAGTGTGCAAAGTATATAATGTGAGGAAACTTTGGGAGGTGCCTGCACAGAGTCTCAGAGTTTCTCTGTTGTTTTGTCCAGAGGAGCTTGAACTTACGAGCTTGAATTCAGTCTGTTTTCTGTCTCTCAAATATGGGAAATAAATCAAAAGCATTTTCCCTTTTTGTGGTTTTACATACATTCTCTAATATTGTATTTTGTAACACGTACACAGATAGACTGTAGGAAAGAAAAATGAAAAGCCCAAAGCTGCTTTCTAGACATGTTCCATATCTAAACTGTCCTCTATCCATTTTTGAGCACTTTTTCAATGAATAAGAATGAGAACAATACTGAAATAAGCATTAGACACAACTAAACATTTACACAGTTGATTACAATTCAAGTTACAATCATATTAGTACAAGATTTCTCATTTGAAGGATTAGCAGATCATGTTTAATTCTTTTAAATGAAAGTATAAAAATATTCCTTCTCAACCAACTTTGGTGAAAGAGTAAAAACTGGAAAATAACAGTAAATGAAAGCACACAACGCTACACAAATATAAACACTGACATTTTCTCACTTTAAATCAACTTATAAATGGATTTTGAAACGCAATCCTAACAGAGAACTACGACAAAACGAATCACGCAACTACAATGTGGAGTGACAATGGACAAAACCCAAACTTTTACATGGAGCAAAAGTAAACAAAACCGAGTTACCTCTAACACATATGTTTACAATTATCTTTCAAGGAAAGACTGACAGCTACAAAAAAAGTCCTCTGAGCTCCTCAGACATAGTCTCTCTTGTTATAGGTGCTTGGAGCCACTGAGTGGTGGGCTGAATAGGCGATACGACTTTGCGGAGGGTACCTCGTTTCATCTTTTGGTGGGCAACTGCAGCACAGGATGGATCCTCCGACAAGCAACATTGCCGCAGCAGCCCAGCCCAGATAGAGCGATGCCCCAATTTCCATCTTCTGAGCTTCTGGTACCAGTGGGCTGTAGAACTCAAGAATAACAGTATGTGCTGACCAGCACACAGGAATAAGCTGCAAGACTGAAGCAGTTATAAAAGCCGCTCCAGAGCTGATCATCACACGGGCTTTGGCCGCTTCCTCCTCAATGCAGTTGGTGCACTTGGCTCCCACAATAGCCACAAAGAGCGCAAGGACACCAACAATGATGGCCACCACCACCAGAGCGCGAGCCGCCTGTAGATCTGCAGGAAGAGCCAGCATGGAGTCGTAGACTTTACACTGCATCTGTCCGGTGCTTTGAACCACGCAGCTCATCCAGATACCCTCCCAGTACACCTGTGCTGTGACGATATTGGTGCCGATAAACGCCGTGACCCTCCACATAGGCAAAGCACAGCAAACAATGTTGAGAATCCAGCCAAGGACTGAAAGCGTGACGCCTACTAACTCCAAACCAAAAGACGCCATATCTCCAGTCTCTTTCTCCTGTTGAATGTTTAGTTTGCTCTCTCTTATGCTCACTGAAGCTCTCACAAAGTCTGTTTAAGTCCTTGAGACAATTACATCAGGAATCTCCAAAATCACCAAAGGACCGTTCAGGCATGGAGGTGGGTGTTGACACACTGAATCTCCTCTACAAGGACGGCTGGAATGTTCTGTCCTGGTAGAAACTTCCCCTTTTCTGAGAAAAGGGCTGAGTTACCTGGCTTCTGACATCAGATGATAAGGTGCGATTCCAGTATTGGTTGGCGTCCTAATAAAAAAGGGAGCTGCTTTCTGTTGAGCGCTTTAACAGAGTAGCTTCTGGTGAAACGTATTCAAACCAAAGGTTGTAACTGTTTGGTGGTGTTAATAGATAACCTTAGGGAGATGTGTAAAAATGCTCCTAATGGACAATCATTGACAACGCCAATGTAAACAGCTACTTGTAAGTGTAGGCTGGAATACATGCATACTGAAGTCTTAAAGGAATCGAGTTCACGCAGATATTTCAAACAAACTATTTACTGATGGTTAAACGTTTATCTATCTAAAATAGACATAAAATATCTGAAATAGACAAACAAGCCCCTCTAAAAAAGACTGTACGTTAGATGATTCAGGTCATACACTTCTTTTGTTTTGTAGTCTATCACCTGTAGTGACCTACATTACATATAAGTGAGTTAAATGCTGAAACTTAAATGCTGTTTTTGTGCGTGAGTGTGTGTATATATATATATATATATATATATATATATATATATAATGTAAACATTTTTCTAAATAAATAATAACTTTTAAATTACTTTAGAGATTCAAAGTTTACCTTCCTAGAAGTACTTATGCTTAAACACACTAACTACTGAATTCAAAGTCCTGGAAAAACTCTGGAAAGGCATCTTCAATTACTGACCATAAAATCCCATCATAAAACATGCCTGTAGTCAGAATATTTCAAATGGCCGTTTCCTGGTTGTCCAAGTAAAGGATTAAATTTAGTGATGCAACCCCAAAACAATACATAAGGAAGTGAAACTAAGATAACGATAGGCTGATATCCGAACAGCGTAAAAGAGAAGCTTAGGCAATCTGAAATTAGAGTTTCATTCATTTATTCATTCATTTTCTTTTCGGCTTAGTCCCTTTAGTAAACTGGGGTTGCCACAGCGGAATGAACCGCCAACTTATCCAGCATATGCCCTTCCAGCTGCAACCCATCACTGGGAAACACATACACACTTATTCCCACACACATATGCTACGGACAATTTAGCCTACCCATTTCACCTGTACTGCATGTCTTTGGACTGTTGGGGAAAACGGAGCACCCGGAGGAAACCCACGTGAACGCAGGGAGAATATGCAACTCCACACAGAAACGCCAACTGACCCAGCTGAGGCTCGAACCAGTGACCTTCTTGCTGTGAGGCGACAGCACTACCTACTACGCCACCCCATTAGAGGTTTAGTACAAAAAAATTCTAGACTGATTAGGTGAAGTGAAACTGTGGTAACTCATTATATTATGTCAATATGTGTTTTGCAGGTCAAGCTTAGGGCACTTTAGAGAAAAAAAGATACAATTCTTCAGGTGTGTACACAATTATGAAAGCAGAAGTATGTGGCAATGTTGGAAGCGGGAAAGTTATGCTACTTAAAAAGGTGAACAGAATTGTTAAACCAAGGCATCATATGGAGAAAATATGATAGCTTACGCAAAAAGCCTAAATATCATACTTTCTGTTTCTGTGGCCATTGAATTCCACATTCTTTATTTTTGTCCACTGTGGAGGTCAAAAGTCATTGGTTTATAACATTCTTTTTAAATATCTTTATAACTTTAATGTCTAAATATCAGCAGAAAAAAGTATTAAAGGTCTGGAACCACTTGAGAGAGAGAGAGAGTAAATGGTATGCGAGTTATTCATTCAATTATTCATTTTCATTTCGGCTTAGTCCCTTTATTAATCAGGGGTCGCCACAGTGGAATGAACCGCTAACTTATCCAGCATATGTTTTACGCAGCAGCTGCCCTTCCAGCTGCAACACATCACTGGAAAACATCCACATACACTCATACACTACGGACAATTTAGCCTACCCAATTCACCTGTACCAGATGTCTTTGGACTTGTGGGGGAAACCGGAGCACCCAGGGGAAACATGCAAACTCCACACAGAAATGCCGAACCAGCGACCTTCTGGCTGTGAGGCGAACGTGCTACCAATGCACCACTGAAAATACAAATATCAGTTAACTTGCCTACTCTAATAGTTTACTTACTCGACATGACCTGCATTGATTTTTATTTTTTTCATACTTGGGTGCCAGTTTGGGTTTGCATTAGAGCTGCACAATATTGTTATCACAATAATAGTATAAGCAATAGCTAAATTAAATATATCTTATGTGCCACGCACTTGTGTGTTAAATAGGTTGTTTGTTCAAACTGACCAATCAGATGAGCTGTACTAACTTTATACACACCTCCCCAGTAGGTGTTATTTTGCTTTTGATTAGACTGGCCCAAAATAAAGAGAGTGCCTCTGAGTGTAGATCTGAAAATAAAATACTACACAGTAAAAAGTGATTAATAGCCACAGCTGAATGAACCACCAACCCCAGAAACCCCAGTACTGAGAAACACCCACACACTCTCACATTCACACACACTATTACACTATGGCCAATTTTTGTTTACCAAATTCACTTATTCAGTTCACTGTGGGGGAAAACAGAGCACATTAAGTAAATAAGAAAACATGCAAACTCCACAGAGCCTCACATTGGATTCGAACCAGCAGGACCAATACTGCTGAGCCACCATGCTGCTCAAGCGATAAGTTGACTTCATTTATAAAAAAAAGAGTAAACCACCTACAAAATGCTGTGCTGCAAAATCACCCACCGCTGAGAATTTTTCGAACAGTGCTCGCATTTCTGCAGCACAAAAAACGTTCAGTGGACATGCAGCCTTAAAGTCTAAATGGTTTTCTTTAGCCTGAAAAAGTATCTATTATCATGAGAAATATTACTGCAGTCTGCACTAGAAGCCTAATAGTTAATGTGTGACACATGGCACTCCGGTGCTCATGCCACCCAGTCACAACCCTCAATTGTATATATTTTGGCCTTTAATGCAGGATTTGTGTGTATGCTAAATTACATTCACCAATTATGCATCCCTGATACGATTTAAAGAACTCCTATTTCTTTGGTGTCTCCATTTCAGCTCAAAATATCCACCAATTTATTTATTATATAATGCTAAAATGCCCATTTTGGTCTCAGAGGAATCTGTAGCTGTTTTTGTGGCCTGTGACTTTAAATGCAAACAAGCTGGTTCTCCCCACCCACCGTACAGCCATGCTTGTTTGTTACTCCTGCATTATGCCAGATAGACAGTGACAGACAGATAGGCAGCAGTCAGTGACAAATACAGAGACGAATGAAACAAAGATTCATTTTATGAGTCAAATATATCAAGTTTATGTGATGCATTTGTGCTGAAGTTTATTCAAGCCTCTCTGCAACGATGAGTCTCATACTATTGCCATAGCAAAGTTCATTACAAACACACACATTATGAATTATAATTTTAGCAATTGAACTGTCTTTTCTTTATTACAAACATGCACCGTTTAAAAATAAAACATTTTAAAGTCATTCTTGATGTGCAGCTGATCACAGAGTTGAACACATCTTTTAATCCCAGTTTCTTAGCAAATCCTGTTCTGTGGATATGTTTATACATGTTACGGGGACATTTAACATGCTCCTGTCTGTCAATTTGATTTACATGGAAAACCACACTGTGGTGGGTCTCAAAATAACTGGGATTTGGATCATATTTTAACGTTAGGCAATTTGACAAAAGAGACTTGTGTTTATGTCAGTCCAATATGACTGTAGACACACTGTACCTACTCACAGTTCTGCCCAAACAGCTTACAAAAGTTGATTTTGCCCTTTAAGACAAAAATAAAGCAGTGGTTGTCTGTTTTATAAACATGACAGTAAAGCAGTTACAATGTTTGTTTATAGTGCAGTGAATTCACATAGGATAGTTGAAGTGGAAATACATCTAATTTACAATGCCACATAATTTAAACCAGACAGCCAACATTTGATTGGAGAATTGATAAATAATTTGACATGAGGAACTCGCTAAACACTTTACTGAACATTCAATAAAAAGTACAGCTCTTTAAATAGGATACACCCAAAGAGCCTGAAGCTGGAAATATTGATAGCTTTGTAGAAGAAATATACTACCACACCCATATAAACCCTTTTAACCTTTTATGTGAAGCAAAAAAAATGACAGAGAAGAAGAAACGTCCTGGTTACGTACGTAACCCACGTTCCCCGAATAGGGAACGGAGACGTGTGTCTGTTATTAAACAGACTTTTGGGAGTGCTTTAGACGACCAATCACATCTGAAGATAAGAAAACGGGCCAATGAAATGCCAATTGAATTGGCGGAGCTTAGCTCCACAGCTGAAACTGATGAGCCAATTAGGGCTATATCAGTCGGCTGCTGGAGCCAGCTCATCAGAATTTGCCTGCTGAAGAGCCGATCGCTCAGCTCCCAGCTGGAGACTCAGGTGCTGTGGCAGTGGAGACACACGTCTCCGTTCCCTATTCGGGGAACGTGGGTTACGTACGTAACCAGGACGTTCCCCTTCATATGGGAACTTCAACGTGTGTCTGTTATTAAACAGACTTTTGGGAGACTGTATGGAAAGCGCCACAGCAGCTAAGCCTGTCGCGTCCCTGATGTGTAGTTTGCCAAGCCAAAGCGTGAGCGCACTGACATCACCAAGAGCGCAACCATCCAACGTCCCCTAGGCCCAACATATTACCATTACATGGGAATAAAAGTTTTAAATCGGGGGTCGTAAGTGTGCTTTTACCTAGCTAATATAGACTAGGGATTTTGGAAATACGACAGTACGTTGGGAAAGCGTGCCAGTCCCCGAAGGGGGAGGACGCAGCGGAGACCACATGCTACCCTAAAAGGGGAGACCTGATGGTAAGGAGACATATGGACTAGCCCTAATGAGGGGGAGTGCTACATATGATAAGCTGGTTAGCGGTTTAGGGAAGACACGGGACCGCCTAATAAGGGAGAACACACCGTGGTAATAATGCATATGACATCACCAAATGGGGATGCACATAGCTGGCACCGATCCTCAATATGCGTGTAGACCTAATGGGCATACCAACCGCACACTGAGCCATGCACTCGACTCCTCCGCTTAGTCGATGCTGGGGGCCTCGGAGGAATTCTCTAGGGTTCGCCTGAGAAGGGAAACTTACTAGTAGAATAGGAAAAAGCGCACGCATCTCCGGTTTAGGGAGCCTGGCGCAGCAAGCGTTTGTGACACCGAGCTTAATTCTCCCCCGATTGATTGGGATTCCCCAATAACCGGGAAAAAAACGGCTCCACTCGGAGGTTATAAAACCTCGCAAATGTGTTAGGTGTCGCCCAACCCGCAGCTCTGCAGATATCTGTGAGAGAGGCGCCGCGTGCTAACGCCAATGAGGAAGCGACACCTCTAGTGGAGTGCGCTCTCACGTTAGGAGGGCGCGGCTCGCCCTGGCATTGATAAGCGAGGGCGATGGCATCAACTAACCAGTGGGCCAACCTCTGTTTTGACACGGCACTTCCCTTCTGCCGGCCACCATAACAGATAAAGAGCTGTTCACATGATCTTACATTTTGCGTTCGTTCCACGTAAAGGCGCAAAGCGCGAACGGGACAAAGCAGTGAGTGGGCTGAGCCTGCCTCCTCCGCAGGCAGCGCTTGCAGGTTCACCACCTGATCTATAAATGGGGTGGTAGGAACCTTGGGCACATAGCCAGGTCGGGGTCTCAGGACAACGTGAGAGTAACCCGGCCCGAATTCAAGGCACGATTCGCTGACCGAAAATGCCTCCAGATCCCCAACTCTCTTGAATGGCGCCAATGCGATCAGCAGAGCTGTCATAATGACAGAATACAGAATCGAGTGGCTAAAACAGATCTCTCTGCAGCCACCAGGACTAAAGAGAGATCCAAGAGGGCATGAGAGGGGGGCGGGATGGATTTAATCGCCGCGCGCCTCTGAGGAATCGGATGATTAGATCATGCTTCCCAAGCGTGTTGCCATCCACCGCGTCATGATGAGCGGAGATGCCGCCACGTAAACCTTCAGTGTGGAGGGTGACAGCCTACGCTCCAGCTTATCCTGAAGGAAGGATAACACAATGCTAATCTGGCAAGTTCGGGGGTCTTCTCGGGGAGAAGCGCACCACTCAGAGAATAGACTCCACTTCAGGGCGTAGGCATGCCTCGTAGAGGGTGCTCTAGCCTGAGTGATGGTGTTAAGTACCGCGGGCGGTAAGTCACCAAAGTCCTCCGCGCTCCGTCTATGGACCACACGTGGAGGTTCCAGAGATCTGGGCGTGGGTGCCAGATGGTGCCCCGTCCCTGAGAGAGGAGGTCCTCCCTTAGGGGAATGCGCCAAGGAGGGGCCGCCGCGAGGAGTGTGAGCTCCGAAACCCAGGTCCGGTTGGGCCAGAGGGGCGCAACAAACAAGACCTGCTCCTCGTCCTCCCTGACTTTGCACAAAGTTTGTGCGATTAGGCTCACTGGGGGAAACGCATATTTGCGCGTGCCCGATGGCCAGCTGTGAGCCAGTGCATCCGTGCCGAGGGGGGCCTCGGTCAGGGAATAAAACAGCTGGCAATGTGCGTTCTCGGTGGAAGCAACAGATCGATCTGGGCTTCCCCAAAGCGCGCCCATATCAGCTGGACCGAATCGGGGTGGAGTCTCCATTCTCCTCGGGACACTAGCTGCCGTGAGAGCGCATCGGCTGCACGGTTGAGCTCGCCCGGGATGTGAATGGCACACAGTGATTTCAGCCGCGTGTGACTCCAAAGGAGCAGACGGCGAGCGAGCTGAGGCATGCGGCGAGAGCGCATACCCTCCATATGGTTGATATAAGCCACCGCCGCCATGCTGTCCGTCCTGACCAGCATGCGTTTCTGCTCCAACACCGGAAAAAAGCGGCGGAGAGCCAGATACACTGCCAACAGCTCCAGGCAGTTGATATGCCAATGCAGGCGGGGTCCGGACCACGAACCCGCGGCTGCATGCTCGTTGCACACGGCCCCCCAGCCCGTGCTGGAGGCATGTGTCATTACGACAACATGCCTGGATACTAGCCCTAGGGGCACTCCGGCCCGTAGAAAAGCCAGATCCGTCCAGGGGCTGAGGGTGCGGAGACACAGCAGAGTGATGTTCACCCGGTGCGTACCCGCGCGCCATGCCCGTCTGGGGACTCGATCGCGAAGCCAACGCTGAAGTGGTCTCATATGAAGCAAACCGAGCGGCGAGACCGCGGCTGCGGATGCCATATGCCCCAGGAGCCTCTGAAAACATTTCAGTGGGACCACTATTTTCCTGTGGAGCTCGTTACACAGGAAAGCATTAGCCTGGCGCGCTCCTCGGAGAGGCGCGCAACCATAGCAACCGAATCCAGCTCCAGCCCGAGGTAAGAGATCCTCTGCACAGGGCAAAGTTTGCTCTTCTCTCGGTTGACCTGAAACCCCAACTGGTCGAGGTGCCGAAGCACTTTGACTCTGTGCATAATCAACTGATCGCGAGAGGAGGCTAAAATGAGCCAGTCATCGAGATAGTTGAGTGTGCGGATGCCCGCAAGCCGCAGTGGCGCAGAGCACCCTCCGCGAGCTTGGTGAAAACCCGCGGAGACAGAGAGAGCCCGAAGGGGAGGACTTTGTACTGCCACGCTCGTCCTTCGAACGCAAACCGGAGAAAAGGGCGGTGGCGTGGAAGAATAGAGACATGAAAATACGCGTCCTTCAGGTCTATGGCTGCAGACCAATCCTGTGGACGGACGCTCTGAAGCAAGCGTTTCTGCGTAAGCATTCTGAAAGCATTTAGTGTAAATGACTGTTCAGTCTGCGCAGATCTAGGATTGGTCTTAACCCCCCGCTCTTTTTTGGGCACGATGAAATACGGGCTGTAGAACCCGGACTCCATCTCGGCTGGAGGGACCTGCTCGATTGCGTCCTTCGCCAGGAGGACCGCAATCTCCTCTCGCAAGACAGGGGCGCTCACGGGGATCACCCTCATGAAAAGGACACCCGTGAACTTGGG
This sequence comes from Danio aesculapii, assembly GCF_903798145.1. Taxonomy (NCBI): domain Eukaryota; kingdom Metazoa; phylum Chordata; class Actinopteri; order Cypriniformes; family Danionidae; genus Danio; species Danio aesculapii. The sequence goes on along the minus strand of NC_079455.1, from coordinate 20,086,328 downwards.
AGGGCGAATAGCGAACTGAATCGCATAGCCGAGTCTGACCATCCGTATGAGCCACCGCGATGCGCTGGGCAGCGCTAACCAGGCTGGCAGAGCGCGCGCTAATGGCACCATCGGAGCGATCACTGACGTGCCAGCGGAGGGGCAGCTCGGGATGGGAGTGCTCATCCCGGGAAGCGGTGCGTCCCGGGGAAGAGCTGAAAATAAGAGAATTTCTCTTACCTTCCTCCCTGGATCCCGCGGTGAGGCCAGAGTGAGAGAAAGGAGTCCGTCCTGCTGCACTCTGAGGGCCTGAGGCGAAGGGTCCCGGTGCTGCGAGCTGAAAGGCGGAGCGTCCCAGACTGGCAGTACTCGGGCTCGCGCATCCGGAGAGAGAGGAAACTGCTCTTTTGGAAATTTGGTTGCCGCCAGCCCAGGGGCCGGCAGCGAGGAGTTTAAAGTCGTTGTGGACTGATTTAATAATCCTCGGCCCCCCACCGAGGAAAGAGCAGGTCCCCTCTTTTCCGAATGGCCCGTCCCAGGAACGTTTCGCGGTCCGTTTACTGGACTTAGCGGCGCCCTGGGGCGGGGGCGTTGCAGTCCCGCGGGAGGCTCGGCATTGCCGCCTGGCCGGAGCGGGCAGCGAAAGCGGAGCAGATGAAGCCGCGGGTGGACGCCCTCGGCGAAGAGCAACCGCAGCGGAAGGGGCAGCGGGAGGAGCAGTTTTTCGAGCCCGCTGATAGATGACCTCACCCCTCGCCTTGGACTGCTTTTCACCGCGGAGAATTCCTGGGTGAACTCCCCGACGGTGTCGCCGAAAAGGCCGGCCTGGGATACGGGAGCGTTAAGAAAGCAAGCTTTGTCAACGTCTCTCATATAGCCAAGCTCAGCCAGGGGTGGCATTCCTGGACCACTAATGTGGCCATCGTCTTCCCCAGGGCACGAGCAGCCGATTTAATAGTCATGAGAGCATAATCGGTTGCCGTGCGGAGCTCATGCAGCAAGCCTGGGGGAGAACCGCCCTCCTGCATCTTGGCCAGCTTCTCGGCTTGGTAGCGTTGATAGGTGGCCATAGCGTGCAGAGCGGAGGTGGCCTGGCCCGCAGCAGTGCAGGCTCTGGCCGTGAGAGACTCAGATAACCTGCACGCTTTGGAAGGGAGTGAGGGCGGACCTCTCCGAGTGGAGCAGCTCTGCGGACAGAGCACGCTCCGCCTGGGGAATCGCCTCATAACCCCTGGCCGCTCCGTCATCGAGGGAGGTGAGAGCGGGAGCGCACGAGGACCGGGCAGAAAAATGTGCCCTCCATGCCTGCGTGAGCTCTCTGTGTACCTCCGGGAAGAAGGGGACGAGGGGTCTAAAAGGCTTCGCCTTCTTCACCCCCACGTAACACCCATCTAAGCGGTCCGGCCGCGGTTCTGGGGGACAAGCCATCTCCAGTCCCACGGCCGAAGCAGCCCGGAATAACACGGCTAACATGTCCGACTCCAGATCCGAAACCTCACTGATAACCCCGGAGGGTGGCAGGGGGTCCGGATCTTCATCAGAGCATGTCAGCCCGCCCTCCGATGCAGCGATGGACATCACGTCCCCGGTGTCATCTAATGAGAGCGCGGCCAACCCAGAGGATGGACCAGCGCTAACACTCGAAGCAGAAACAGAGCGCACTGACGAGGAGCGAGGGGTCCGCGGGCCCGAAGGCGACGGATTAGCCCCCACTGTAACCCTCAGGCCTGCCCGAGTGCTAACCGCTTGGCGGGGAGCAGCAGGGGTGACTTGCCCTAATAAAAGAGCTCGCCGCGACCTCAGTTGCGCAACAGTCAAGCCATCGCAATGCGGGCAAGAACTGTCCGCGAGCACCGCATCAACATGTTGGACCCCCAAGCATGTGACGCAGTACTCGTGCCTGTCATCCGGGGAGAGGAAACCACCGCATCCAGAAACGCACGGTCGAAACGACATCTTTAAAAAGACGCGCTGCACGACCGTGTGCTCTCTTAGGGAATTCTGCTCTTTTAAAAAACTGCTCTTTCAGGTCACCAGCGAAACGCCAAGGGGACGGGAAACCCAGCTCGACCGCCGCTAGAACGTCTTCCCTCGCACTGGTGAGAATAATGCTTTCTTCAATGTTGGAAGTCAGCTCAGCAGAAGGGTTCTTCAGTCTCAGATCGGGTCTGAAGCAACAATTCTGATGAGCTGGCTCCAGCAGCCGACTGATATAGCCCTAATTGGCTCATCAGTTTCAGCTGTGGAGCTAAGCTCCGCCAATTCAATTGGCATTTCATTGGCCCGTTTTCTTATCTTCAGATGTGATTGGTCGTCTAAAGCACTCCCAAAAGTCTGTTTAATAACAGACACACGTTGAAGTTCCCATATGAAGGGGAACCGTTATCGCCAAGTGTTTTCAAGACTGCCTGAAACTGGTTTGTGTTTGATAGGTGAGCGTGACATCATCAGCATGTGTTGGCCTACTTCCCTTTCAGAAAGAGGCTGATTATATTTAAATGAGTTTCTGTGGAGCAGTAGACATGACTAATGAGTTTCAGTGGGAAGATGTTGTTCTCTGAAAGGGGCGGAGTTTAGGGAGAGCCAGCTGATGCCTGTGACACTCCATTGGCTGACACACTTATAGTTTTGGTTATGGCTTTTTAACCGTTGTTAACCCAGGTTAATAAAAAAAGTTATAGGTTCATAAAGGACAAAAAATATATAAAAGTATCATATTTTCTGCAGTTTCACTGAGAGATTTCTTTACAAGCATTGGCCTTGGTGATGTTTACCAAACATTTAATAATTTTAAAGACATAAAGCTTTTAAATTTTTAGTTTGTTTACATAATGCCACTGCTGTTGTTTTTAAATGAAAACCAATAATGAAAATAATATCTAAGGCTAAGCAATTTATTCAGATTAGTACAGTTATTTATAAGTTAATGATTAGAAACAGCATTAGTTTAAATGCATTATTATTATATTTACACGCACGCACGCACTTACGCACACACACACACACACACACACACACACACACACACACACACACACACACACACACACACACACACACACAAATAAAATAAAAGTCCTGAGAAAATGTGCCAAATTATGCCAAATGTAGCAATTTTTACAGTAAATGTTTCAATATTTTAAAGCCTTCTAAGCACAATGGAAGTCTGTAAACTAAGAGTGTGTGACTTATTGCTTAAATGACACTGGGATGAAATAGCTTTATGAAATCAAATAGGTGTGAAGTATTACAATTTCAATAAACATACATGTTTTAATGCTGTTTGCTTTAAAATAGGGTTAACTACACTCAGTGTTTTTTTAGTTTAGTTTACACTCAATCCGTTTGATTTTCATTTATTGTTTTGCTTTATTGAATAAAAATTTAAAGCACAAATTAAATAAAATACTTTCAAATATATATATTAATTTGTCAATTTAAAAGGTGATTTATTTTTATACACATTTTATGTTAGAGTTATTAAATTTTTTATAAATTCTGGTGCCACTCTTCATGCTCTGTGGTACATCAAGATCCTGGTAAACATATATTACATTTTATTTTAAACATTTCACAGTGATGAATGATTATTCAGTGGTAAAGTAACTTTCTAAATGCCTAAAATCTGTATGGCTTCAAAAAATAGTTAAAAAGTAACCGTTTTGCTACACTAAACATAGCTTTTCCATGGTATTACTTATTTTAAACCAGAGATGCCCAAAGTAACCTTTGGCGGCCATCAGTGGAGAGTGAGAATGATGGAGAGTGGGGTGAATGCCTTTAGCATGGCTTTTTTGTAGTGTTATTGCTGAGCTACAAAAAAGCTAACTGAAATTAAATGTTTACATTAAATGTTGTGAATGAATCAGATTTTTAAAAATGTAAATACTGTCACTCAACAGAGAGGACCATGCAGTAGCAAACCAAGGCAAAAACTAGTGTAATTCTGTTATAAATGGGATAATTACTGTAATAAGTTCATTATAAAATATATTTAAAAAACTGTATTAGTTAATATAAGGCAATATTATGTAGTAATTTTAAAATATTATTAAATAAATTAGAAAATTACTCATGGCAACTATATTCAGTCCACTAGCCTCAATCAAATTTGGTTTTGGGCCCTTCATAAGGAAAAGTTTGGGCACCCCTGCTTTAAACAATTCATGAGCACTGATAATAATAAACTATGATAAAACGTTTCAGAGACAACTGAAGCAAACATTTAGTTTATTGACATCATTTCATATTTAGTCTAATGTTTAAACTGCGCACGACATCTACATTTTTCTCTTCGTAAAATTGGACTCGTCCGCAAATGGCGTCTGAAAGTCACACCAGCTCGTCTCCAGTTTTTATGACAAGTAATGTCAATAATATATTATGTTTGGACTGCTTTCCCATTTCCTGCTTTTCCTCCACCGTTTGCACAAGTTGAAGAAGCGACTCTCGCTGTGATTGTTGTGGCGTATTATGACTTAATAAATGAATAATTTACCGAGCGCGTGCCAATGAATAACTCACTCTGTTAAATGCAATTACATCCGTAGCCACAAGCCGGCATACATTAACCATACAAAACATTCTGTAATGCTTCATAACACATTAGGCTATATTAATCGTGAATTTTATTATATGTGTTAATTTAAAAACGCTAATAAGCTGATTTAATTGAATATTTTTTGTATTAGCTAATTTGAAGCTCAACTAAATCGCATGTTTACCTTTTTGTACAAGCATGTGAATGTAAGCATACTACAGTAAATTGCAGAAATGTAATTTAAGTTTCTCATTAATTTATGTTGCTTCCATAAGATGAATAACAGTTTGGCGTTCGCTGGTTAGTCTGTAAGTATTAGCTAGCCTATCTATTTAGTTCAAGGCTTGCAGTTTTCTCATGTGAAACAGCGCCTTATCAGTAAGGGAGGGTGTCTTTGTTTAACATGGAGATCATGTTTATTTTTCTGAATGCGATATTTGAAACGGCTTACGTTTTAAATACTCAAGATAAACCTTATACCTGGGTGTGTGTTAGGCTATTACACAGATAATCACTAACTTAGGACATTCTACAAGAATCTGTCCCTGAAACAAAAACATTAATACAGTGAATAAAAAGTATTTCATCCCCAAACTTTCTAAAATGGACTGATGGTTGAGTTCTCTGAGCTGTTCTGTAAAGGAATATGTCATTCATTTGGGCCTCAGATTTTTGTTCTTTATGAAAAACACTTACAAACGTACAAACCCTGTCATTGTCCTTGCCCTCAACCCAATTGAACCTACAGCTTTAAAAGCTTTGTTATGCTAAAAACTGTTATTCAGGAAAAAACAAAAACAAAAAAACAGAAATAGCAAGTTTAAGGTGTTATCATTCACATCACTTGATTAAAAACATGAAATTATAAATAAATTCTACAAATAATTAATACGAATAAATTTACACCGGTCCCCATGTTTCTGTCATATCTGCATTAAATTTAACATAAAATATGTGCAATACACCTTTAAGGCTATGACTCTCATTTGATGGAGGAGAAGCTGCTAATTAAGGATGCGTTCTATCATTGAATGTTATAATTTTATGCTTGTTTTTGTATGATTTTTTGAGGAGGACTAGCTAAAGGTCAGGCTCTTTCACATGTTTTTTAAGTGAAAATGTAAGTTTCTGATAGAATGTCCCTTATAATTTAGGTTTAAATAATATGTTAACCAACATAATAATGGGTTATTTTTTAACAAATAATTTCTCTTTCAATTCTGAGGACATCTGCACAACAAAATATAGCTAGAATTATCTAAATTATGTGTCAGTAAATGTAGCTAATAGAAGCTATCAGCTATTTAGAAACAATTTAAGAGACACTTGACAATTCTTAGTGCTTACACTTTAGAGTTATTGTCACGTTCACAGCCCGTGTTTGTGTTTATTTCTTTTTAGTTCTGTTTCTTTTGTTACGCTTTGTCTCCTTAGCTATCCTGTTAGTTACTGGTTATTTATACTGATGTTTATTGCCTCCACCCCTCGTCTCATTATCTAGTGTAGCATGATTGTTTCCTTTCACATATGTCTGATGTTTTAAGTTACTTCTAGTCAGCCGGTGTGTTCCGTAATATTTTTGCTTTTGCTTTATTTTGTTAAAAATTGCTTATATTGCACTTGGATCCTCACCTTATTTTTCGTTCCTGCACAATACGCTGGAATGTTACAGTTATTAGCTAAATGTAATGCACCATTCGGTAAACTAATGATGACATTTCTTCAGAATTTAAATTAAAAATGCATTTGAATGTCTTTAAAAGTTAAGGAATAAACATTTGGTGGAATAACCCTGATTTTCAATCAGAACAAATTAAAACATTGGTTATTCAGACCAATTGTCATTTCTGTTAAAAAATTACATTAACATTTATCGACTTACAGTTGAAAAGGCATTCAGCAATTTAACAAGAAGAGACATGCCAATACACACAAGACGTACTGGTTATATAAAGAAACTGTTAGTGAGTGAGTTCTGTGGTAGAGTTAGAAGGTGGAGTTTTCTTTTTTAGAGAGAAGATTGTTTCTACAGGTGGTTTGTCAAGCCCACTCACCTGTGTGAAGCACACTGCAAGAATGCACAATTTTTATTAATTTTTTAAAATATTTTGAAATATGGAGTGATTGAAAGAAAGTTTGATAATATTTTACATGTTTAAATAAAAGTATTTTCACCCACACACAGACACACACTTTCATATTTTATTTTTCATGTTTCCATTGTTTTACAAACTGTATTTCTTATTGCCCTACCCCAGCCCTACATCTAACACTACTCCTTCAAGGAAACTGTCCAACTTTATTTTCTGAAGAAAAAAAAAACATTCTGTATGACTCATAAGGGCAACACGATGGCTTAGTGGTTAGCCTGTTACCTCACAGCAAAATGGTTGCTGGTTCGAGTCCCAGCTGGGTCAGTTGGCATTTCTGTGTGGAGTTTGCATGTTCTCCCCATGTTCGTGTGGGTTTTCTCTGGGTGCTCTGGTTTCCCCCACAGCCCAAAGACATGTGGTACATGTGAATTGGGTAGGTTACATTGTCCATGGTGTGTGTGTGTGTGGATGTTTCCTAGTGATGGATTGCAGCTGGAAGGGTATCCGCTGTGTAAAACATATGCTGCATATGTTGGCGGTTCATTCCGCTATGGTGACCCCAGATGAATAAAGGGACTAAGGCGAAGTAAAAATTAATGAATGAATGATTCATATGCCTTTTGAAAAATGGCTGCATCAGCAATGCCCTCATAATACCTGAGTCAAACCCATGTTATATAGAAGTTTGTCGCACACACACACACAAACACACACACAGACACACCCACACAACATATACCGATATTTCCACAAAATTTGCCTTATTGTTGTTGTGTTTTTGTCAGTTGAACAGACATGTCTGAGCAATGACTTATGACGAGTCTTACACTGGCTCAGAGTCAGTTCACCTGTTCTCCAGCTGAAACCGGTTTGACCAGGTGGCTACAGGTGCACTGAGCTGCTCCTCCCCCACACTGAGACACAGCAACACAGGACTGTTGCTGAGTAAGACAGTACGTACATAAAGCATGTTTGGTACAAATGCGTCATGTCCAGGAGCCATAAAGTTTCACGTTAGATTCAGAGAGTGTGATGATGAGGTAATGGTCAGCACTAAGACAAACTGAAAACATTCCAGGAATCTCCAAGTGTGCTCTCTGTTGTGTCGCATGAAACCGGCAGACACTTGATACTTTGTGGACCACTAAAGAGCACAAATTTAAATGTATAAATATCGAAAATACTCTATGCTATAAATAGTTTTTCTGAAGTTGTAAAGAAAACAAAGATTAATTTAACAATACAATTAAAACTTTTTAGCATTATTCATCTATATATCATAGGAATTAAGTAAAATCCTTCCAATTGTTTATAATTTTATTGGAAACATTACATTGTTTCCATTAATTATATTAGTTAATGTATTTAGTAACATGAACAAACAATGAACTATTACAGAATTGGTAAATTTTTGTTAAGATTAGTTATTGAAAATACAGTCATTCATTGTTAGTGCTTGTTAACTCACAGTGCAGTAACCAATGTTAACATGCACAACTTTTAGATTTTAATAATGCATTAGTAAGTGTTTAAATAAACATTAGCTATGATTAACAAATGCTGATCAATATGCAAATATTGTTCATTCTTAGTTCATGTTAGTAAATACTTTAACTTGAGCTAAAGGAAACATATTGTTATAGTGAGTGTTTTATAATACTTTATTATGTCATCTATATTTAGTTTTTTAACTAGTATGTTGTAAAAAATAGTCAACAATCAAAGTGGATTAGAGAAGTTGTCATAAAAAGGATTGTAAGACAAGAATGGCGTTTGTTATGTTGAATGTAAGGTTTTGATCCAATATATATATATACACACACACACATACAGTTGACGTCAGAATTACAAGCCCCCTGTTTATTTTTTCCCCAATTTTTGTTAAACAGGGAGCAGATTTTTTTCAGCACATTTCTAAACATGATAGTTTTAATAACTCATTTCTAATAACTCATTTATTTTATCTTTGCCATGATGAAAGTATGTAATATTTTACTTGATAATTTTCAAGACACTTCTATACAGCTTAAAGTGACATTTAAAGGCTTGACTAGGTTAATTAGGTTAACTAGGCAGGTCAGAGTAATTAAGTTAGAGTAAGTTATTGTATAATGATGGTTTGTTCTCTAGACAATCAAAAAAAAAAAAGTGGCTAATAATTTTGACCTTAAAATCTTTTTTAAAAAATTAAAAACTGCTTTTATTCTAGCCAAAATAAAACAAATAAGACTTTCTCTAGAAGAAAAAATATTATCAGACATACTGTGAAAATTTCCTTGCTCTGTTAAACAGCATTTGGGAAATATTTAAAAGAGGAAAAAAATTGAAAGGGGGGCTAATAATTCTGACTTTAACTGTGTGTGTATATATATATATATATCAGAAAGTGTTCATTAAAACTAAATTAAAAATGTAATAAATCTTTTTTATATTAGTTCATATTAATTTGTATTATTTATGTCAATTAACTCAGTGATGGGTTTCTATTGACAGAACCTTGTGGTTTTTGTAGTTTCAATGTTGTTTTTTCCCTTTAAAAACATTGGGATCACTTCCTGTCAACAACTCTTTCTTGGTTACATTCTGTCTCTTAAAGCTATGAAAAACGGTTTATTTTACTAGACCATATAAATAATAAAAACATGAAACAAAACATGAAACAAAACTTGCTTATTTTACACATAATCTTTCATCCATTTTTTTGACCCCTTCTCAAATTCTATAGTTTAACCCTGAACAGTAAATAATTGTTTAAGGAAACCCATATAAGGTCCTTCTTTCCACAACGGAAAATCTCTCAGCAGTGACTCATTCAAAATGAGGTCCGTTCGCACATCATGAAGTAACAGCAAAACCAGCAGAGCAGGTCCTTCTCTAGAAGTCCCTCCCCCAAACCTCTTTTAAAGCATCAGCGCCCACCCTTTCACACACACACACACGCTTGATAAGACTGCGAAGAGAACCACCAACCAACAAAGACAAAGAAAAAGCATGGCATCAACCGGCCTACAGATGCTGGGCATCGCCCTGGCCATCTTCGGGTGGATCGGAGTCATTGTACTCTGCGCTCTCCCCATGTGGAAAGTCACAGCCTTCATCGGCAGCAACATCGTCACCGCACAGATATCCTGGGAAGGAATTTGGATGAGCTGCGTGGTTCAAAGCACTGGACAGATGCAGTGTAAGGTCTACGACTCCATGCTGGCTCTCTCCTCAGATATTCAAGCCGCTCGAGCTCTCACCGTCATCTCCATCGTGATCGGCGTCATGGGCATCTTTCTGTCGATGGCTGGTGGAAAATGCACCAACTGCATCGAGGAGGAGAGCTCCAAAGCCAAGGTTGGGATCACGGCAGGTGTGATTTTCATCATCTCCGGGGTGCTGTGTCTGGTCCCGGTGTGCTGGACGGCTAACGCCATCATCCAGGACTTCTACAACCCGCTAGTGGTCCAGGCTCAGAAGAGGGAGATTGGAGCGTCGCTGTACATCGGCTGGGGCGCCTCAGCTCTGTTGATCATTGGTGGAAGTCTCCTCTGCTGCCACTGCCCAGAAAAATCAGACAGCGGAAAATACACAGCTAAATACAACGCAACCCCTCGCTCTGAAGCCTCTGCACCCTCTGGAAAGAACTTTGTGTAAATGATCGACTCAGGAAAATGGACTCTACAACGTTTACGGTCTTAGTTTGTCAGGACATTGAGGCTCAAAATGAGTTCGCAGGACTTGAAAAGCATATGCTGAATGTTTTTTTTTTTTTTTTACAATATATATGCAAAACAAACAAGGAAAATGGGGAACCACGTTTGAAAAGGCCTCTGCAGTTAAAGGAGGTTAACCTGTCAATTGCTTTTGCTTAAGTTTGGTCAAATGTTCTTTTGTACTGTGGTCATTATAAAAGTGTTCACTTTTGTATGTTTTCAAGTATGATTTTGTAAATATTCGCATTTTTGTACAGCCTACAGGTTTTTATTTCTTGATATAAGCTTATATGTTTAAAGGAATGAATTAATAAATACATTGTGTTAATACCACACCTGTCTTGTGGACTGTCTTTTGAATTTGCATGGGCGTTGACATGGGTGTTGCGTTACAGGCCTTCATTATGTGTCACTAACCCTATGGCACTTTAGAGATTTCAAAAGAGTTTCTGTGTGCAAAACATTCTCAAAGGGAGTTGGCAAACAGCAGGTTAGATGTGGTTTTTCAGGTTTTCTCTTGGAGCCAATGCATCCAAGACAGGGCTAAACTTGATCTGAGGTTTGGCTTGTTTACTCAACACTGCTGATAATTAGACAAATTATGAACTTGCAATTATTACAGTTACTTGTTAGTCAACAAAAGGGATGTGAAGGATTCAAATTTGAACGCAGCAGGCACAGGGATGCACTGCAAAGCTGCTTTGGAACAGCTTTTGAATTGAATTGAGTATTAAGAATCAAATGTAAATGTATGGAAGCAGAATTAGAAGCTGTTTTACACAGCATTAATTTATATGACAATGTACAAATAAGATTAAAAATGTATTTGAATTAGCCATTAAACACACAAGCAAATTATATGAAATGAGACAAGTTCAGATTAAGAGTTCAGATGCAAGTGCCATCTGATTTTTTTCTTTTCTAAAATGAGCACTTTTCCGAGACTCCTTTATTTATGTTCACTTATTTCACATTGAAGGCAATTGAAATAACGTATTAATTGACATAAAAGGGAAATTACTCAACTTATCCATAGGAGCTCGAGGAAAAAATGTGGTCACAGTTTATTTTGATGGTCCGTTTGCTGAATTTAAGTTACATTGCAACTAATTCATATTAAATTATAAGTAGACTCTTAGGTTGAAGTTAGGGTTAGGGTTAATGTAAGATGATGTACTTGCAAAGTTTCTTATAGTTAGTTAAATGGCTGTTGAAGGAGCAGTATCAACAGATATTAAGCAGACAGTCTATACACAAATGGACCATCAAAATAAAGTGTTACCGAAAATGCAAATTTTAATAGAAAAATTCAGATGGCACTTAGAGGTTTTTGCATTCGAACTCTTCATATAAACTTGTATGTTTTCATTCAGAAGAAAAATGCAAGCATGAAGGTTCACACCAAATTCTAACCATCAGTAGAAAATTGTATAAAAGAGATGATACAAAATTCATATGAATTTGCCATCAGGGTTTGATGGCATGATAATTTGTACAAAAAAAGTTCAAACATTAAGGTCTGCAACAAAGCTTATCTGCAAGCAGGCCAAGCAGATTGTATGAAAACTTATAAATGACAAAGTTCATATGAATCAGCACCAATACATGATTTAATGTGAATTTAAACAATGTTTTTGAATAGAAATGCAGGGATAAACTGTGACAGGGGTGTGTCTAGGCAGACTTTATGAAAACATACAATTGAGAAGATAATAATTCATGAATTCCAGCAACGTGCAATGAACTTTTCCAAAGTTTTTCTGTAGGAAAAGTTAAATATATATATAAATTTAGAAAAACTATTTAAGTACGGTTCACACATGAAGGTTTAAACCAAACTTGTAAGCAGATCGCGCAAGGATACAGATTCAGTGTGATTAGCCAAATTACCATGATAATGTGTTGGTAATTTTAACTTTATCAAAACATGCAGTCTTTGACTTTGAAAAAATGTAGGGTGGATTCAGCCAGAATTTGGCTCTAAACCAACCACTATGTTAAATTTCAAATGAAAAACTCAACTGTAATCATGTGCTTGGGTTTTTCCAACTGTTTCCTCAAATTTGAGTTTAAAAAAATTCATTTTTTTTCAATGTTGTATTCAATATATCAATATATCTAAAACACATCCACACATTTCTTATTTTATCGAATTTCTCCATTTCTTCTTCTACCCAAGTCACCATTTGAAGTGCTTGGAGAAGCTGATTAAAAACTACATCTGCTCTTTACCACCTTACACCTGTACTGTGGAGAGCATCCTGACTGGCTGCATCACCACCTGGTACGGAAACAGCACCAGCAGCAATCACAAAGGTCTACATATGATTGTGCGAACTGCTGGCCGCATGATAGGAGGTGAGCTTCCCTCCCTCCAGAACATCTACACCAGGCGGTGCATGAGAAAAGCCAAGAGTGACTCCAATCAGTGTCTCCAGCCACCCAAGCCATGGACTTTTCTCTCTGCTACCCTCAGGCAGATGGTTCCGCAGCATCCGGTCACGCACCAGCCGAATGAAGCAAAGCTTATTCCCACAGACTATCAGGTTGATGAACACATAACACACTTCACACAAACTCTTTCCATCCCCGTCACTGGATACCATCAAGATGTAGCATGCACTGCACTTTAACCAATCCAAATTGCCTAAAATAATTTACCACCAACAGTCAGACTGCACCTATTCATTGTCTTCTACCTATTACTGTCAACATTGCTAATTGTATATTGTTTTGTTTTTTGGGAGTATGTCGTTGTATTTTGCACTGTTTGGACCCAGCATCTAAGCTTTTCACTCATCATAACACACGTGCTGCTGATGATGTGCCATTAAAAGTGATGTGATTTGATTTAGCTGTTTCATCAATACATCAATTAGCTATTTCATTTCCTTTTTGAGCTGCCAGAAGGTGTCTCATGTTGTCTACATACAGTATCTCTTTAAACCCCACACACAATAGCCAAAGAATATCAAATATCCATTGTTCTCAGCTTCTTTTTATTCTGTCTTGAACCCCGCCCAAGGTTTGCGTGCTATAAAACCCCCTCAGACACTTTTGTTCAGTCAAGCATAAAGTGATTTGTGTCTGGCAGCGATGGCATCTCAAGGCATCCAGATCCTGGGCATCATGCTCTCCATTATAGGCTGGTTGGGCACCATCATCGCCTGTGGGATGCCCATGTGGAGAGTCACGGCCTTCGTTGGCGCCAACATCGTCACGGCCCAGATCATCTGGGAGGGTTTGTGGATGACCTGCGTGGTCCAGAGCACCGGACAGATGCAGTGTAAGGTCTACGACTCCATGCTGGCTCTATCACAAGACATGCAGGCCTCCAGAGCCATGGTCATCATCTCCATCATGGTGGGCGTCTTTGGGTTCCTCATGGCTGTGGTTGGTGGAAAGTGTACCAATTGTTTGGAAGACGAAGCAGCCAAAGCAAAAGCGTGTATCTTCTCTGGAGTGGTTTTAATCATTGCTGGTTTGCTCATTTTGATACCTATTTGCTGGTCAGCGCACACTCTTATCAGGGACTTTTACAACCCTTTGTTAACAGCATCCCAGCGGCGGGAGCTGGGAGCCTGTCTTTATATAGGCTGGGGGTCTGGAGGCCTCTTGTTGTTGGGCGGTGGGCTACTTTGTTGGAACTGCCCGTCCAATGATAATAAGCCCTACATTGCAGCCAAGTACACCCATGGTAGATCTATGACCCCAACAATGAACTACGTGTGAGAAAACAAGCGTAAGCTGAAGATATTTGGCAAGTACTGTACAGAATGACTCAAAGCGAATGCTAATGGATTTACTGTATGCCTGCAGCTGGCTAACATGCAAATTACTGCTGTCATTGGTTAAACGCTTGAAAATGACTGAAAGTGAATTCACAATTGTTTGTTTACAATAAAAATGCAAAAAAAATCTAGTGTTTGAATGATTATGAATGTCTCAAAATACAGATGTCTTCACATCCAGTGAGCAAACACTCCTCTGTTGACTGTTCTACGACTGCTGTTTTGTGCTGCTGTTTTTTTCTTACACTTGCACACAATGGATAAGTTATTACCGTTGTCAAGGAGCAAGTCTTTGCACTCCAACTTCTTTGAAAAGTAAACAAGCAGAAGCATTAATTATAGTTGTGTATAACAGCACTCTCTTTAGGACAAGCAAAACTAAAGATGTAAGGAAATCGTGTTTTTAGATCAGTGCAAGAAAGAAAACAAGCCTGAGATTATTAAAAATATTCTATCTCTATTTTAAAATGTATGCATTGTTTAAGAAAAAAAAATTAAATATTTATTTTGGTTATGAAATGCAGATTTAATGTTTGATTTATTGATATTAGGTGATGTATCCATAAAAAAAAATCCTTGCATTTTAAAATACAAATAAGCTTTCTTTTTAAATGAGTTTACATTTTATAAAATAATGAATGATATATAATAAAACATAACATCAACTGGTCAATATACAGTAAAATAAAATAAAATAAATATAACTTGACCTTAAAGAGGTTGATTTTATTTTTATTTAAAAAATGATAACAATATTGCATGCCACATGATAGTTTTACACCTACCTGATAAATGATCATCAGAAAACAATTCATGAAAAAGGAGGTAATGTCATTTTTGTATGAACTAAATCTGATGTACTTATACCAACTAAAAAAATTATCGTCACTTGACTGTTAATTCAACAGAGGTTTATTTTTTTCTTTGTGTAAGTAGTTTACATTTAGAAAAAAATGTGCATAAAAGGGTATAACATATAACAAAGTTTGTGTTACATAAGTTTGATGCATTATCTAAAATTTAGAAATACATTTTTGCATGTACTTTGCTAATGTCAGTTCATTAAAATGTTCATGTTCATGTTAAACCACACATTTACTAAACATAAATATAACAGCACTAGAACTCGATTTTAACTGAGTAAGTTTGTTAGTTAATGATAACTCATACTAATGTTAACAAATTAAACCTTATTGTAGTTTTTTTTAGTAAAATGTTCTACATTAAAACTGACAAACACACATAAGTTATATTAAAAAAGCAAGCAAACATTGCATGCTCGGTTCAACACAAATTAAAAGCACATCTTGACCAAAGTTCTGATCGTCCCCTAAATGTTCATTATACAAATTCTTTGTCGGAGCCGTTTGATTTCGGTGTCGGGTATTTCGCCACGAACGGTCGCTGTTCTTTGGGCGGACACTGGCAGCACAGTATCGCTCCACCGATGAGCATCAACCCTGAGGAACCCCAGCCGGTGTAGAGCGCAGCCCCGAGCTCGCGCCTCTGCGCGTCCTGCAGCAGCGGGTTGTAGAAATCCCGAATTGTGTTGTGCGCCGTCCAGCAGACCGGAGTGAGGCACAGCAGTCCGGAGAGGAGGAAAATCACCCCCGCAGATACGACAACTCTTGCCTTGGCGGATTTATTTTCGATACAGGTGGTGCATTTGCCTCCGACGACCGCCAGGAGGACAGCCAGGACGGAGAGCAGGATGGAGAGCACGAGCAGAGCGCGCGCGGCTTGCAGGTCCGGTTCCAGCGCGAGCATCGATTCGTGGAGTTTACACTGCATCTGACCAGTGCTCTGCACCACACAGACCATCCATAAACCCTCCCAGATCATCTGCGCCGTCACGATATTGTTGCCGATGAAGGCTGTGACCCTCCACATAGGGAGGACGCAGGTTATGATCGACCCAAGCGTCCCAACAAACGTCAGGGCAACTCCTAAAATCTGCATCCCCAAAGATGGCATTTTGTCCCGTTAGGCTACTCCTTTCATTTAACTGTATTTTGCATGAGTGGGGGTTATATAAGACCCCTCAACTGCTCAGGGTGGGATTTGAACAACCAAACTATCAAAAGAGAGACTTTTTCTGGTGACATAAACGCTCCTTCAGACCTTATTTAT
The DNA here is from genome assembly GCF_903798145.1 of Danio aesculapii. NCBI lineage: Eukaryota > Metazoa > Chordata > Actinopteri > Cypriniformes > Danionidae > Danio > Danio aesculapii. The sequence continues at coordinate 20,070,097 of NC_079455.1, read as the reverse complement.
TTATTTATTTATTTTTGTTATTGCTATAAATGCCTATAAATAACTCTTATGTAAAATAAGTGAACAAAGTTCCAAATCCAAAACAATGTGGTGATATGAATTCAATGAGTGGCAATATTTGTGGCATGCATATGTTTAACAAAGACACATAAAATGGTTCTATTTATTTGTTCTCAATGACAGCACATATTTAAAATAATAAAAAATAAAAGGGTAATAAATAATAAAAGGGTAAACAATGAAGTCATTTTATCACAGCCTTCTTATTTCTTCTCATATTCGTCACACACATACTTCAGTGGTTATGGGCTTGGTTGTTGTATAGCTTTTAATATGTATATTTCCTGACTGCATTTAAGTATTTAAATATAAAAACAAACTTGATAACACGCTAAAAGCTAAATGGACACTTTTAAGGTGATTTTCTCAATATTTAGATGTTTTAAACCCTCAGATTTCAGATTAGTTGCATATGTCAGCCTAATATTGTCATATCCTAACACATAAATGGAAAGCTTTTTCATTCAGCTTTTATGTAATGTATATATATAATCTCCGTTTCTTAAAATGAACTCGTATAAGTTATTGACACCTGTAGGCCAGCGTCAAATATGAAAGTGAAAATGTTTAGTAAATAAAGATATTTTTAATTTACTGTAGATTCTTTACTGTAAATCTACACAACTGTAGGACAACTATTTTGCATGATGGTAAAATTGCAGCTATAAATTTCTTTGAATAAAAAAACGACAAAATATTATGACAATTACCTTTACTTTTTCTGCGTTGTCTTCACACACCAAATGTCTTGCATTTCCTCCACTGACACTGCCGGCTTTGGTAAATATGTAATACCCTCTGAAAGAAAAAAGCATGTGGCCAGTAGGTTTACTAAAGTTTACAAGATTTTCCATGACTGATAAAGATTCTGTTCTGCTTTACATTTTCATTTCATCAAACTGTAGGATACTGTCATTATACTCTAATGTTGAAGATGATTCTTTCTAAAAAAAAATACATTTAAAATTTTAAGAGATCAAAATCAGAATGTGTTCTGAATCAGATTAGAGCAAAATAACCAGACTTTAAATGGGACAAATGACAAAAATGAGGAGAACCAAAAGAGTGATTTACGGTGATACCAGAGAATAACCTGTATTGTAAAAACATACAATAGGTTCATCGTGGAACTATCAATGACAATAAAAGACCTTTAAGGGTGTACACATTTGCTTTGATTTATAAAATTCAATTCACAATTTAAAATTGTGATTGTTTCATGTTTTTGGTTTATTAAAATGAAAAGTTTAGAGTATAATAAGAAGTATTTAATTAAATAATCAATACAATCAGTTCTAATGCACACCAATGGATCCCACTTTTTTCCTTATTCCCTTATGGGGAAAGAAGGTCAAATTATAACAACGTTAAACAAAAATTCTTCTTCTTCTTCTTTTTCTTCTTCAATTTATTGGCAGTTGACAAATAACAGAATGATGTATTTTTGCCACCAACTAGTATAGTGTGTGGATCATTACTTAACCCAGATACTTGAAATTGAGGAACTGTAACACACTCTATTTAAACTCTTTGAGGCATCTGTATATATTTTAACATAACTGTAATATTTATTAATATATATTTTTTATACATAAAACAAATTACATTCCTCATACTTGTCTCTCTTTTCTAATAGTGTAAAATCTACTGTTGCGTCTGGTAATAACCATGGTTTAATAACTGGTAAAAGTACAGAAGGACTAATATTTAATTGACTCACATTTCTGTTGCTTTTTTTTAACACTGTCCACTCTCCTCTCTTTTTCCCAGCATGATTTTAGTGTTTCTAGTGTTGAATGTTCTTGATTATGACCTTTCAAATTTACCCAATAACTTACTGATAACTGAACTCTTCTCATTTCTCAAGACATTTCCCCCTTTTCAATTTGTAGTAATGCAATTGGTGTAGATTTAATTGCTCTTGTAAAAAAATCTTAATACCGCATATTGTATTTTGTCTAATTTTCTGTCTCTGCTGCTGACCCATACATGTATAGGCCACAAAACCATAATCTAACACAGATCTAATCAGTCCACAATAAATGGCTTTTAATGCTAACCTATCTGCTCCCCATTCACTACCTACTAAACACCTCATTATATTTATTATTATTTTCTTACATTTGTTAAATATTTCATCTTCATTGACTGTATAAAAATCCTTCAGTTGCAATAACGAGCTTGTTAGGATTCGGAATGAGCTTGTATGTGAAATCAATTAGGCATCGAGCACGTGAACCATCACCAGCTGCATTAAATCCAATTAATTACAACCCTAACCTCCAAAGGCCACTATAAATAATCGTGCTGTCCACTAGTGCGATAGAGTCGGGTTCTTTGCACTCAGAAAATCTACAATGGCATCTGTTGGGCTTCAGCTTTTGGCCACTGTCCTGGCGATCATCGGCTGGTTGGGTGAAATCGTCATTTGCGCGCTCCCCATGTGGAAGGTGACGGCTTTCATTGGCAACAACATCGTGACTGCGCAGATCTTCTGGGAAGGCCTCTGGATGAACTGCGTGCAGCAAAGCACAGGTCAGATGCAGTGCAAGGTCTACGACTCCATGCTGGCTCTACCTCAAGACCTCCAGGCCGCCCGAGCTCTCGTGGTCATCTCCATAATCGTCACTTTTATGGGTGTCTTCCTGACTATCGCTGGAGGAAAGTGCACCAATTGCATTGAGGACCGAGACGCGAAGGCCAAAGTCGTGGTCGCCGCTGGAGTGTTCTTCCTGGTCGGTGGAATTCTATGCTTGATCCCGGTGTGCTGGTCCGCGAACTCCGTCATCAAGGACTTCTACAACCCAACTCTGTCCGATGCTCAGAAACGGGAGCTGGGAGCATCGCTCTTCATCGGCTGGTGCGCGTCCGGGCTGCTGCTTCTCGGGGGCGCGCTGCTCTGCTGCCAGTGCCCGAAGAACGAGGGTCGCGCATATTCTGTCAAGTATTCCGCTCCCAGGTCTGCTCCAGGAGCTTATGTGTGATGCACAGACTTTCTGGAGTGATGTTAACGTCTCCTGTTTGTGTAGGAAGAGATTTGATGTTTTACTTTCTGGTCTTGCATGACCATTTTAATTTAATAAATGTCTTAATGATTTTTACTTCTGTCTCTTGTGGGTTTGTTGAACTGAAGCTGCCCTTGTTTCCAGAGGTCAGAACAGGCTAGTCTGAGGGTTATTATTTTTTTTATTTATTTATTTTTCCCTTAACTGCTCTCCTAAAGTTTATAGTCCCTTTTCACATTTCTGGGTTTCTCTGTAGTGGAAAATGTCATTGTTGGGTAGTGCAGTGACTTGGAGAGTACAACAAATAATTTTTTACAATCATATTTGCTTAAATAAGACAACACCATGATAGTGTTATCAAGACTTTCAGAAAAAGTTATGTGAGACCATAGACGCTGCATTAGAAACTCCTTGCATTAGCGGTAATTAGTTTTTTGTAATTTGATGCAAAGATGATCTAATACGTACAGAAATGCATATAAATGTTCATAGATATCAAATGTTTTAAGAAATCAAAATGTATAAACTTGTAAGGATTTAGGATTATGAGGACTTAAACACGTCATAAGTCTTGTGAAAAGTGTCACTTGGCATCAGTGGTTCAATGAACGTCGATCAAAGTCCACAATGTCTTTTTATAGTAGAAACCAATCCATTTTGGACTTTTAAGAGCATGTTTGAAATATTAAAAGGTGTTTTGGGGAAACCAGAATGCTGAAATTATTAGAAAACCCATTTGGAACTAATTTTAAGACTGGCTTACACAATTTAAGAGCTGTGAATTTCAAAATGAAATTTAATAAGAACACTCTTTATGAAGGGGCGATACGGTGGCTTAGTGGTTAGCACTGTTGCCTCACAGCAAGAAGGTCTCTGGTTCAAGTCCTGGCTGGGTCAGTTGGCATTTCTGTGTGGAGTTTGCATGTTCTCCCTGTGTTTGTGTGGGTTTCCTCCGGATGTTCCGGTTTCCCCCACAGACCAAAGACATGCTCTATAGGGGAACTGAATAAACTAAATTGGCTGTAGTGTATGAGTGTGAATGAGTGTTTCCCGGTACTAGGTTGCAGCTGAAAAGGGCATCCGCTGTGTAAAAAATATGCTGGATAAGTTAGTGGTTCATTGCACTGTGGCAACCCCTGATGAATAAAGGGACTTAGCCGAAGGAAAATGAATGAATGACTGACTCTTTATGAAATTAATTATAGTACATTGGCGCATTCCTGAAATGGCCCAGACATTCAATACACACTGATTCTAACATACCAGAAGAGAGTAGGAGATTGTAAATCCACCCCTTCTATATAAAATGTGGTCTGCTCATAAAAATGACTTTCATGGTGTTTCATAAATTCATTTTTGATCATTTTATGGAAACTATTAAATAAACTGCATACACTCTTACAGAAATGATAGAATGTCGAAAGGTTTTTGTGTAATTGCTGGTTTGGGATGATATTAGCCTTATTAAATGAAGATCTTTCTTTAAACCTCAGTGATTGTAATGTTTTGAATTGTCCCGCTATACAGTGGGTCAAAGTCTTTCGTCCATGAATCCTTCTTGTGGACATACAGCGCTGAAAAATCAAGTCGAGCAGGAAACTCAGCACAGGTCTCCTCCCCTCCCTTTGCTTTCAAATACCAATACCTGAGGCACAACAAGGAAGAGAATTCACATTGTAAATAGTCTTTCACTTGCACAACTACGACATTTTCCTCCCATTCATTGCAGATGGTTTGTCTTTGCTGTATGAAAAATGAGGACACGACAGTTCGTGGCTGCATTCCTGGCTTTGGTGGGCCTGTGCGGGACCATCCTGATTTGTGCCTTGCCCATGTGGAAAGTGTCAGCTTTCGTTGGAGCGAACATTGTGACGGCACAGGTCTACTGGCAAGGTTTGTGGATGAACTGCGTCTTGCAAAGCACCGGCCACATGCAGTGCATGGCGTATTACTCCGTTCTGGCTTTGACTCAAGATCTCCAGGCCGCTCGAGGTTTGATTTGTGCTTCTATCGGTGTCAGTGTCATTGCCTTTGGAATGATGGTTGTTGGAGCCAATTGTACACGCTTTTACAGAGAAGATCAGCTTAAAAAGACCAACATTGGAATATCTGCTGGCACACTGTATATAGTTGGAGGTGTAATGTGCCTTGTTGCTGTCTGCTGGCAGACGTCTATTATTGTCATGAACTTTTATAATCCTCAAGCAATAGCAGGGACACAAGGAGAGCTGGGAGCCTGCATCTATATAGGATGGGTTGCTGGGTTTTTGCTAATTATTGGCGGTGGACTGCTTCTAAGTACATACTCAAACCGATGTTGTTGACCAAATTTGGGGTTAACAAGACTTAAGTGACTCAATTTGACGCCGGATTGTTCCTATTTTTCCCTGGAGGATAAAATGTTTTTTCTGGCTCTTTCCCAATTCTTCAGAGTTGTTTGTAAGACTGTCAAATGTTTGTTTGTAATACTGTATAGGTGTATCAGTACTTACTCATGCCCGTAACCAGACTATTAAAATGGGGTGGTTCTTTTATCTCAAAAAGTGGATCTTTTTGCAGTTATTCGAGGTTCAAATACTGCATTTTAAGCACTAATTTGTGCTGGATTAGCTTATCGATTGGTTATCATTACTTGTGGTTGTGTATGTTGTATGGTTATCATTATTTTGATGCAACAAAATACTTCCTACATTTTTGTCAAAAGTGCTTAACATACTATTTTTTTGTTTACAAAAATGTATGTTTATTTACAAGTTGTTACAATATATATATATATATATATATATATATATATATATATATATATATATATATATATATATATATATATATATATATATATATATATAAAATACTTATTTTTTAAAGCTAATTTATTGTCATCTATAATAAAAAAAAAACAAATAAACAAATAATTGAGAATCTGAAAAACTTGTTTTCAGTAAAAAACTGTAGCCTATAGGCACATAACAAACTGGCCAGCTCATTTCCTCACTCAGAAATTGTCCATTCAAATAATAAAAGCCTTCTTTTATTGGTTATTCTTCTTAAAGCCTTCTTCTATTGGTTATTTTCACAATTTATGATGGCATATCGTCAAAAAGGGGAAAAATTAGCTCGTATAGGAGCCAAATTCTGGACTTTGTCTGAAGGGGGGTGGATCTTTCTAACCCCCCGAAACCCCCCTGGCTACGGGCCTGTTACTTATGCCAGCTGTATTGGCATATTGACTCTGAGTAAACAAATTTAGCTGTAGAACGGCTTCTAGTTGCACAGTGAAAACCATCAGATGTAACACAGTAATATAAATATATAAATAAATAAATAAATAAATAGATACGTTGAGCATTACATGCAATAATATTCACTGTTAAAATCGAGTAAACCAATTTACTCAGTATAAAATTATACACAGGTTTTACTTCACACCTGTTCGGCTTAATAGAATGGGGTTGGCAAATAATAATGTTTGTTGGAAATGTCAAAAAGAAAGAGGCACATTTATTCATTCATACTGTATTTGGGACTGTTCACTAGTTCAGCCTTTTTGGCTTCAAACTCTAAATAATCTGAGTAAAAGGCTTGAAACATTAACTGTCACTAAGGTTATGCTTACTGGGAGATGGGAAACAGATGCCAAATATTACAAAAGGAGAATTCACAGTGATCATGGTGGGAATTTCAGTGACGCCTAGAGTCATCTTAAAACACTGGAAAACACCAAAGGTAAAAGAATGGGCCAATATAATGACTAAAACAGCTTCGTATATGAATATTTACTTTACAAATGACATAATAAGGACAAAGCAGGGGTGGCTGTGTGTATCTCAGTGTGGGAAGATTTTGTATTTTTGTCTTACTGTATGTGACGACGTCTTGTAACACAATTGAAAATTAATCAGCAGGTTTTCTTTATAATATTGCACTTTTGTTGATAGTAAGCATTGTATACATTCTGGCTTTACATTTAGTAGGCCTACCAGTGATCATTTGTAATATGTGTCTGTATTATTTTGTAAAAAAAACTTGAGTAAACCCATTGTAACTTGGAACTGCTAAGCTGACAATTTAATTGTATAAACCTGCATAGTTCATTCACTTTAATAAGTTTGAGGCAACGGGTTTACTCACTTTAAAAGTACACTGTAAAATATGTATAATCAGTTAGTCCTGACAGCATATGTTTTAGGTCACTGTAACTTATTAAACTAAGTTAATCATGTTCTAACTTAAGTTATGCAAGCTGTTTTATGACTCATAGTGTTAATTTGATTAATCTTAAATATTTAAGTCAACCAGGATTTTTTTACAGCATAAAGTTATCTAATAGCTTGCACAACCGCATCATTTATATGGTCATAAATCAGCTGATTCTTTGTTCATTTGTGATTACATTTCTTTTATCAGATAGTTATTTCAAATAGTAAAATCCCAACATCCTGTGTGTGTCGGCTAATTTGTGTGTGTGTGTGTGTCTAAATGACCCCACAATTATAGCCATGCAAGTACATTTTGACCTTGTGAGGACATATTTTTGATGGCTGTGAGGAAAACGGCTCATAAAAAACACAATGTTTCATATTAAGCTTTTTGAAAAGTAAAAATATTTCATATTAGGGTTGGATTTTAAAGGTAGGGTGACTGAATATACAATCTGCAATATTAAAATCATTAAATCTATCAGAAATACCCTTAAAGATACATGTTTTAATAATCTTAAGGAAATGTGGTGTTAGTGGTGTCAGCATTTTCAGTTGATTATATAATTTGGGTGAGAAATAGACCAATACAGAAACCAATGTTGCCTATACTTGCATGCAAAGTTATCAGCATGACACAGAACTAAAAGTGCTATAATGTCATATACTGCATCTAGATGATCATATATACCATATGTATCATGTTAAAAAAATTCAAAGCACTTTTGAGATGATGACAGCCACGTGTGGTTGACTGAGTGGAAAAAAAACAGAAAGGCGACTATGCAGAAATAACATTCTTTTTGCAACTTAAGCATATAACGCTTAAACATTGAGACAAACTGGTACATTTTGGCTTGTGGTGCTGCAGAAATGCTTGCATGATCATTTCCTGTTTGTTCTAATTTTGGGATAAGTACCTCAACATAACATGCATTAGTATTTCATCTTAGTCTGGTAAAAGTATGCCAACACAAATGCACAGTATTCATTTAAATGGCTTTGAACTTATGAGAATATGAGAAAATATAAGCTAAACACAGTGTTTTGGCCTATTAAACTTGCATAATCTCAAAAACAAATGAACAATGCTAAGGGTTGGAATCCACAACTTACTTATTCCAATGAGTCCAATGTATTCTAAAATTAAAATTCACTTGTCAACTTTGAGAACAGAAATAGAGAAAAAACTGCGATAAAAAATCATGTTATAAACAACTGAGAACATTTTCCACAGTGGTTTTAAAGCCATTTTCACAATAAACCCATAATAAAATAAGCACCTTACTGACTGTAGATGCATCACACATAAAATGTGTTCTAAAATCATGTTTAATATCCTCAGGACTATATTAAATTACATTTTATATTCAACTACACAACTCCAACTGCACAAAATCTGCAGACTAACTAAGACATTTGACAGCTTTTGCTGACTTGTCCAGACTACAAACTAAAGCAAAAAAACTGTACAAAAGCGGTGCATTTTAGACTTTCGGGTTGTTCAGTTGTTTGTAACACTTATATGTTTTATTGGCACATTAAATTAAAAAATGTTAGTGTGTGAATTTATAGCTAAAGGGTGGTTTACAAAAATATTAGAAGTACAGAGACTCATGAAGTAACAGTCGTGACAGGAAAGATGTTCAAGATACTAAACCACTGAGATGTTGCAAACCCAAACCCACATGAACTCACTTGCATGACATATAAAGAATAAAATGTGTTCCTTATTTGACTTACAATATGAAATGCAAATATAGTTAATATCTTCTGACCAGATGCAATAATAGTGTTTGTGAAGTTAATTATGATGGTTGTTTGAAAATACTTGTTTGATAATTGAATGATTGTAAATTAACTGCTTCTAAGTCTATTTGTGTGCATTATTTTACTAATTTTTTTCTCATCTTTTGGACTTTTAAATAATGTGTTTTTAAATTGTTGTAAATAAACAAAACTCCAAATTTGAGCAATTGAAGGTGCAGTATTCGAGAAATCACAGATTTGGATTGACCGGTTTCTCTTGGCTGAAAGGGTCGTCACATTGACCTTCACCAGGATAACTTGCTGTCTGAAGGTTTCACTCACTTTAGAGTGACTCACCTGGAAATAAAAAATAAAAATCAAGGTGTTGTAATAGTTCAGTCAATGTCTAGACCTCATCCTGACTGAAATGCTGTGGCGAGAACTCCAAAAAAAACCCTCCAAAACTCCTCCAGAAGGATCTGAGAAAATGACAAGGTCATACTGAAAATAAATAGTTACTGCTAAAGTTAATCATAGTGATTCCTAAGTTTGTCACTCATGGCTTGACATTATTTTTGTTAAATAATTAGATCAAAATCTTTTTTTTTTTACTTTTTTCATAACAGACTTAACAAAACTTAAAAAAAAACCTCCCTCCCCTCCTCCAGCCATACATACACTCTACACACTAGTATATACAGTTGAAGTCAGAATTAATAGCCCCCCTTTGAATTTTTTGTCTGTTTTTACATATTTGCCAAATGATGTTTAACAAAGAAAAGAAATTTTCACAGTAAGTCTGATAATATTTTTTCTTCTGGAGAAAGTCTTATTTGTTTTATTTCAGCCATAATAAAAGCATTTTTTAATTTTTAAAAAGCCATTTTAAGGCCAATATTATTAGCCCCTTTAAGCTATATTTTTTCGATAGTCTACAGAACAAACCATCATTATACAAAAACTTGCCTAATTACCCTTACATGCCTAATTAACCTACTTAACAAAAATAAACAGGGGGGGTTGGGTAATAATTCAGGGGGGCTAATAATTCTGACGTCAACTGTATATACACTGTAAAACTCGATAAGTTAACTCAAACTGCTTCAGGAAACGGATAGCGACAAACCAGTTTTAAAACAAAATGGTTTAAGTACTGTAAACTTATTTATTGTGTCACATACATGTGTGTATATCATCAAACTTTTAGAGTATTAGTAACTTAAACATTTTAAGTTCAGTTATCAAATCACTATTAGTTCAGTTAACTAAGTCCAAACAACTATAAAGCTACTCAAATGGTTTGGTATTCCTTCTAGCATTAGAGTTAAGTTAATACAAAAAACATAATTCATTCATAACTCATTCAGTATGAGTTCTGCTTGATATAATCAGTTTATGAGTTAAACCAACTCTTTTTTTATTGAGTTTGAGTAAGTTAAACTACCTTGTTTCATTTTGTGATTTTCACTGTTCGGCTTTACATAACAATGCACTATTTTTTGTTCACAATATATGACCTAATCACTTAATGTTTTGTGTCTATGTTGAAAGCCTTTCTAAATGTGACCATTTTATAATGTGTACACATAAATAAATATGTATTTCATCCATAAGACTAAATATTAAATAAATGACTTGGTAAAAAAAGAAAACCTTGCCAAACTTTTCACATACATGCTTGAGTTTCTAATGTGTCATTGTGTGTGTTTGTGAGTGTTTTTCTTTTCTTTTTTGCATCAAGAAGAGGCTAACCTCAGTATTGTTTACGGTAAGTAGTTTCCACACTGTGTCTGACTCAAAACCAGTGTTTCAACCCTTAGGTATCAAACTTAAATGCAATGAGTGGCTTCACTGTCATTTTAATAACTCCAAGAAGATTGTTTAAATAAACAATCAGTGACTCATGAAAAGTCATTCAAAGCATACAAGTGGGCAATTCTCCTGTTTGCCATTAAATTGACTAATTTAGAACTTTAATCATTACTATTGTTAGATATCTGTGTACATCAACGTTAATTTTAGCATTATTGTCTTTTTAAATAGTTTCATAAAAAGCTGAAAATCAATCATTTATTTAATCATACTTGTTCCAAACCTGTTTGACTTCCTTTCTTCTGTTGAACACAAAAGGAAGAGATTTCAAAGAAAAATAAAACTTGTAAATATTGACTTCCATTTTTCCTACTATGAAGGTCAATGGATGCAGGATTGCAGTTTTCTTCAAAATATCTTCTTCAGTGTTCAACAGAAGAGGAAAAAAGTCATAATAGTTAGGAACCACTTGAGGAAGAGCAAATAGTGTGTACATTTTTATTTTTGAGTGAGCTATCCTTTTAAAATACAGTATGAAAAGATTGTTCCATCAATTATAAACATTTATATAAATAAATAGAGGCTTGGTGCTCATATCTAAAGGTCATCAAAATCTCAGATACGACAAAAGGTAAAAAAGAAAGTGATATCAAAACTTCATCTGGCATCGCACGAACATCCAAAGCGTCTATGCAAATTTCCAGCAGCCCATCTACCTGCTTTTACATGACCCGCCTATATTGTCCGGAGCTAGAAGGAGGAATCTGGTTAGTCTGGTAGTGTTTGAATTACTGGAGGCACGGTCTGTTTAACTGCACACACCTCCTCTCTTATTCTCTCTTTTTTTTAGCACATAAACACCTCACCACCGTCCTGAGAGTGAAAGCTGAGCTGTAGACAGCAATGAGCGAGGAAGCAAACATCACAAGGCCTTCAGAAAGGCTTTGAGAAGAACAAAGAGGCCTCAGATAGCTGTGGACGTTTAATCCTGGAGCAATGGCGTCCCTCGGCATGCACATGCTGGCGAGCGCTTTGGCTCTAATGGGATGGACCGCAGCCCTCCTGTGCTGCATCCTGCCAATGTGGCGAGTGACGGCCTTCATCGGAACCACCATCGTCACCTCAGAGATCATGTGGGAAGGCATCTGGATGAGCTGCGTGGTACAAAGCACAGGCCAAATCCAGTGCAAGCCATACGAATCCACGCTCGCTCTGGATGTGAATCTGCAGGCTTCTCGGGCCCTCATGGTTATGTCCGTCATTGTGGGAGCTGTGGGCCTCATTTTGACCTTCATTGGAGGAAAGTGCACCATTTTTCTGATCCGATCTGAAAGATCCAAAACGAAGATGGTCACAGCGGCTGGTGCCATTTTAATCATTGCAGGAATTCTCTGTTTGATCCCACCCTCATGGTCGGCTGGCATGGTGGTAAAGGCGTTTTACAATCCACAGCTAGCAGATCCACAGCGCAGGGAGCTTGGAGGGGCCATTTATCTTGGTTGGGGGGGAGCCATCGTCCTCATATTGAGTGGAGGAATCCTTTGCACCTCCAAATGTAAAGACAAACCAGAGGATGACACCGGTCCTTCGGTGAAGTATCTGGTCGTGCGATCTTCGCAGGCAGGATCCAGCAGGCCGGGCTCTCAAAGGATGCATCCCATCTCTGTGAGGTCACTCCAGAGTGGTGCCCCATCTGTGAGGTCCCAGTGGAGTCAGAAAGCCCCTTTTATTCAGGGCAGACCTCAGTCTGTAGGCTCCAACCAAAGCAGACCAACACCTACAAAGTCACAGCTTGCCAGTTTTGAATCAATGCCAGTGTCTGAGCAGGACGAGGGGATGTCAACAAAGTCCCAGCTGATTCATAATGGTTTCATACACTGACCAACTCAACAAGAGAGATGCTCCACGGGCATACATTACATTTGATTGTGGAGACTGCAAAAAGTATGCAGATCAAGGGACTTGCACTTGGACAGTCATATATCTGCCATTGCACTATGAATTATTGCTATTATTGATAAAATGAAGGATTGTAATGAAGGCTGAAATTATTACTTGTTGATTATGAAGCATTTTTGAAGAAGTGGAGGCACTTTAGGAGTTGTTTGGGGTGAAAGGGAACTGACTGAAGTGATTTGCACTGAAC